>NC_135307.1:45103007-45245507 GCF_048772815.1 Callospermophilus lateralis
GTCTATGTAGTAATACCTAATTCATCAAAATAAACGAAAAACTGTAACCAATGAAATATGGCCTAATAGCATTTTAGACCATAGTAAGAATGATGGATTTATTATCTCTGTTTGCAGTGGGTTATTTAAAGCAATAGTTAAATTCTCTTTAAGCAGCAGGATTAAGTATGTGCATGGAAGAAGCTCTAGGAACTTGATTCATTGAAACCCTGTCTTTGTGGGTGCCAGAGAGCACACGTTCCTTTGCTTCAGGACAGAGGGCCTCCTCTCTCCTGCCTCTGGTCCCACCTTTCAGTTTGGCAGAAGGCAGATGCCATCTGATCCAGTAATCCCAGAGTCCTGTCTGTGCTTCTGAGTTTGCAGCTACAGTCTTTTTACCCTTCATGCCAGTTGACCAGTCACTCATTCATTCCTTCATTCATTCATTCATCAGCAGAGCTTTTTTGAAGGCCGTCATACCATGGGAACTAGGATCACAGCAGAAAAGAAGAAAGAGAAATTATCTAGTCTTGTGCAACATTCCATTATAACCACATCATTGCAGGGGAGTTAAGCGAAACCAATTATTTCTATGCCTAGTGTCATGAAGAAAGGATGCAGACACTGTTCAGAGCTAATCTACTCCTAGGTTCCATGAGAAAATGAAGAGCCAGCTGAAACCTGCAGGACACATAGAATTTGACCAGGCAGAACTGGGAGTGGAGGACTATCCTGATTTTCCCTTTATTAAAACAGAGGAGGGGGCAGAAAACATAAGAGGGAAAGGATAGGACAAAATTATCTATGATGTGTTCATTATTTTACTCACTGTATTAATAATATTTGCATATCCAGAGGGGTAGTGGGGCTGCCATCTATAGGAATCCCTCCATTAACCTTAGCTTTACTCATCTGTTCTTAAATTCCTTAAATTGGTTCAAGATCCATTGTATCTATAACCTTGAATAACACTATTCAAACCCAGAATTTTTACATGTTTGATATAATTTTACCAAGGAAGTACCTATGTACTTATGTCTGCATAGATGATTGGTTGATCTAACTAAAGTTACCAAAACAACATCTTCTAGTATCTGTATTTCATAACATGTTTAAATAATCATGAAATTGTTGAAATAAGGTGTGCTCATTCATGTGGTCTCATCGCAATTCATGGCTTGGTCCAGGATGAAACATAGGTATCCTATCACAAGGTGATACTGCTAGCAAGGCAGTACTCATTGCCATCCAAACATTTGTTCACACATTAGCAATTCTTCAGCACCTATTCAAAATTTTGAATGTGATGGCAACTTCAGTATCTTCATGGCAGTGTTTTGACCTCTATGGATTCAGACAAGCAGCTAGTTGGTTCATCAACAGCAACAGATCTTGCAGTAATATTTGAGTGAATTTGTACTCATATAAGCTTAAACATATCATATATACATACATACACCTGCTATATGTTCAGGGTAGAAAGATTATTGTTCCTGTGCATGCACTGTGATAGCAACAAGGGGACAATGTTTTATAGTATGAGTTGTCCTACAAGTAATGGTCTTTAGTACTTTGAAAAAGTGTTGTCTACAAAATAAAAGTATATCATTTTCTCATGGACAATATTTATGTCCTCATGTCTTAATGCCTAACTATGTGAAATGAATGACCACACACTAACTTGCTTAATGAACTAGATAGTGTAAGTACTTTTAGAGCATAAATCTTTCTAAAATGCATACAGTGAAGCAGTACAGTAACCAAATTAATACATTCACTTACTTTATTACATCTTCTTCCAACTTTATATTTATCTGACAAAATAGTGAAAAGACACCTATATCAGGGTCATGAAAATAAGAAAGCTTTCTTTAGGAATATTTTTGGCCAGCATCTTAGAAGTCTATTAGGGTTACTTGATCACTCTTTAATACATTTTTGATGCTTCTATTTCATACCACATTGTCCCTTTAAAGAAAAAAAAAAGCAGCCAAGATCAGTTATCGGTCATTCTGTTGCTTTTAGAACTAGCAGATCTTTATTCTTTCCTGATCTACTATCTCATTAGCACCAATTGTTTCACCTTGAACCAATTTAATTTTAAGTGCATGAAACAACTCCTATTTACACTGAAAATTTCACCCTCTGACTCAGCACCACATCGTTATTTCCCAGTGTCAAGGAGTTGTAGCTTAAGTGGGAGCCAGACTCAGAAGCATTCAGGGGAGTGCACAGTTCTGAGTCGTAAAGTCTCACCTTTCCATTCCAGGTCGCCATCTTCCCTGTTCCAGTATATAATTGGTTTCTGCTGCCTTTTCCTCCCACTGACTTTTTTCTTTTTTTAAATTCTAGAACTCTTGTATTCAGATAAACATGTGTAAATCTGTAGATACATATTCACTTATATGACATTGTACAATGTATTTTGCTAACTCCTTTTTAAAAAGTACCTTCAACATAATTTCCCAGTGTCTTAAGAAAGATGGATTCATTAATTTATAGTCACTGAACATCTTGCCTTGCTGATAACCTATTTAACCTCCCCTGCCACCTTTTCTCTCTCTGAACCCTCTCAGTTTGATTTTTGCCCCCAGGTTACAAAAAGGCTTAAGACTCAGAGTAGAGAAGGGGACAGACTGATGAGCAGCTGTGGGACCCTGTTGCCAAACCCCCAGGAAGCAAACTTATGGAGGGAAATTCATTTGAGGGCTGTCTGCCAGCTATAGAAACTGAGCTGATATCATGGGTGTGACCAGCTTTGTGTTGTGAATGTACATCATTCAATTTCAAACTGCTACAAGTAAGATTTCTTTGAAGACCTAGAACCAAAGAACACTTCTGCATACCTGAATATATATATGCTTTTCCAATTGTGTGGCCTTTTGAAAATAATTTCTTCCTGTACCATTTTTCCATCTCTCACCTATTTAATGTTTCAGAACATTTTTCACTGAAAACTTGTTTAATATTAAATTCCAAGAAAGGAAGGCCTTATGGAAATCTAATGAAAAGCGAATAAAAATCATCTTTGAAGGCCCAATTGATAGAATTCCAAATGAGTATAAATCATATATTTTGTGCTTGCTAATTAAGTGCTGTAGTTTGGCTTATAGGGTCGGCACAAAGTGTTTCTGTCTCAAGGCTGGCAGAATTGAGCATATCCCAGTGCTCATATGATGCCAGGCTCAGAGGGAAGGGATGCCCGCAGACCACCCTTCTATGTACAGGAAGTCAGTTAGCCTGTTTTGCCCAGATGGTCTTTTAACCAAACCACCCTCATTCAGCCGCACAGCCCATCACCATCAACTGTGCCTTCAAATCCCACCTGCCACTGCCTTTGCTCTAAATTTACTCTAGTTGCCAACACTGTAGAAGCTGAAGCCTGGTGTTGCCCCAGAAAACAGGAGGTAACTGTGAATGCCTTGCCTTGCAGTTCCCTCTGTTGAGGAACTCATCCTATAAGCACCCAGTTCCCAAGAAGTTAAAATTGCCAGGTGGAGAGACGTACTTTGCACAAATACTAAGCACATTTGAGAACATTCTAACCCAAACTATCCTTATTTTGCTTGCATTCCCCAAAGAAACATACAATGGCCAGTAGGTTACATATTTGTTACAAAGACAATGCCCTTCTACAAAAGCATTTTGCTTGTTTCAAGGGTTTGCTCCAAAATTCTAACAGTCTCTTTTTCCATGCATCTCCTGTCCTAGAAGTGGTGGACAATTAACACCACACAAAACAAAGCCGTTTTCTCAATTACCCATGTATAAGCACTTAGGGCTACCGGCCAGATACCTTCACCTCGGAAGTTGGTTTCACCCTGCTAGCTAACAGAACTAGCTCAAGAGAAAATGACATTGAAAAACTAGCATACTTATGCCATAAAGAGTTCCACAGGGCTGAAAACCATTCATAAGCTGATTTATTATGTCTTGGAGGCCAATGGAATGGTATTACAGGAAATGTATAAAAGATGCCATTCCTTCCTCAGATAATAATACAGACATACGAACATTGTTTTTATCATAGATCTTGACCAAAAGATTGTTTTATACACCCCCATGAAAGCTGGTTATTGTATTAGATATATACTTTGAAGTTTATTTTTATTCCCTGTGTAAGAAAAGCTTCACGAGATGGAAGATCTATGCTGAATTTTATAATTATGTGGTAAACAATTAGAATACAGACAGAAAACATGCTGACATCATTGATTATGAGGTAAGCAGAAAGGGCAAAGGCCAAAAGTGGGTGGGAGCAGGGAAGGGGGCTAAGGTAAAGAAGGAAACACTAAATCAAAAGCTTCTAAGAAACAGACTATGTGCAAAAAAAGAGACTGTGACAAATAAAGCAGCATTATTTCTATTACTGTTATGGGTGGGTTGATAGCATAGAGAGGAACCATGTTTTAATAGGTTGGTACAGTGTGGAGGGCAGGAAGAGCCAGGGAAGAAGTTTATGAAGAGCGAATTTTCTGGCAAAGCTCAAGTCATCCAACGATGACTTTCAGATGTTAATGTGAGAAAAATGCCCTAGAATTCTTGTTTAAAATACAGATTCCCCAGCACCATGCAAGACAGCCTAGTTGAGCACTGTAGGGACCCCAGGGAGATGTGTTTTTAAGAAAGCCAGTCATTCTGCATTTTGTACAGAGACAGGTAGTCTTCAGACCTCACTTTGAGAAAACTGCAAGAAGAGCAAAGGAAATCTTGCACATTTTAAAAGCCATAACTTCTTCTAAGAGGTCTCTTACAGGTGAGGAATGTGTTTTGGTAACCTGACCAATACACATGGAGGATTGACAGAGAATCAAGGCTGTACACCCTGTCCTCAATGCTGCAGGGGTGGGGGGGGGGGCAAGAGAGCACATATTTCTTGAAGTGTGTTTCCTGGATATAAATTGATTTTTGTCATTGACTGCTAGAAATATCCCTTACCCCAAATGAGACAAACCAAAAAAAAAAAAAAAAAAATCAGAGGGAAAAAAACTCTCAAAGAAACCCATGAAAATAATTAAGCAAGCATGATAACTCTGGATTATCCTTAATTAGAAGAAGGCCCTAGCGAGCTCTGGACTTTGGAGGGTCATTGCACATTCGTTGCAAGTGATCTGTCGCTGTTCCACATGCATGCTATTCATCACTTCACCTCTGATCTTCCCATCCTCTGAGCACAGCCCTCTGCAAGGCCCCTGCACTTTGTCTATAGAATGAAAGAAATCCCCTCACACTGCTCCTGCTGCCACTGGTAGATGACATGTCCCTTCCAGGGGAATTTAAGATGGAGAAAATTTTTCCCTTCCTTTTCTTCATTCTGTCAGCTCCTGGGTGTCAGACCCAGGCTCCTGCCCAGAGCACTACCCAGTGCCTCTGGGTGAGCCCTTAGAGGACTTAGGTCCTTGCTGGTGACACAGTAGAACCCAGGCCAGAACCAGGTTTTAAGTAGCTCCCATCCTCATGCAAAGCCCAAGGATTCCAGCCACATGGCACAAGAACAGAGAGAGCAAAGGGTCAGGGAGGCTTGGTAAGAGAACAGGGAAGAGCTATATTAAGCACAAAGGGAAGGGAGGAACAGAGCCAGATGAAGACTGGGGTTATCCCCTCTTTTTTTTAAGGTAGGCAGGCCCAGAGCCACCTCTCTGCCTCTCTCTGGTTTTATTGACAATGCCTGTGCAGAAACCATTGTACCTTTTGTGACTTCCCCTGGGTTGCTTTTTCCGACTCAGCACTAACACATGCCCCACTCTGTGACATCTTCCTCTCTCCCCTCAGAGCTCTGCATTTCTCCCTGGATGGGAGTTCTTTGCATGCTTCTTGGAAGCAGTTACTTGGCTGCAGATCCACTTCTCAAATAAAGAGCAGAGATCTGTCTTGTCATTCTAATATCCCCATAGCACCTAGGATAACACCACACATAGTCTGGATGGGAAACAAGTCTTTCTTGAATCTGAAGTTAAATTATTTTTCTCCTGGATCTAGTTCTTTAAATTTTTAAGCTTTGTATTAAGAAAATCCATGAAGTCTCTCTTCATAGCTTAGGAAAATTGAAATGATTTTAAAATAAGCACCATCTCAATTAACATACAGAAGTAGATTACAAATTCTGTCATGTAGCAAGTATGACCTCTGAGGTCAGATGTGGGAATGTCACTTGTTCCTCAGTTAAATTCAGAACTGTGCCTTTTCTCTCATCTCCACTGCCCCATTTATACATTGAGGATAATGTATATACCTCCTTCTCCTAAGTCTTCATGAGCTCTAGAGAAGAAAACTGATGTAAAAGGACCTGACAGATATAAAGGTTCAATCAAGGTAGTTTCCAAATTTCCTTCCCTTTTAATTCTGAATGGAGCTGCTTTTGGTGGTTTATTTTATTTTACTTTTCCTGCTTTTTTAAAATAACCATTGTACTAATTAAATAGCACCCAGTGATTGAATTAATGACATCAATGACATGTTATTTGAAAGTTTAAAAAATGAGAAGGCTTATCATGACATTCTGCTATCTGTATCACCAAGGGTGGGGATGGGGCACTCCACAGCCTTCCCTGGAGCATGTTTCATTTTGAATTGTTCACTAGTCATCAGTTCAGACCTTTGACAAATAAAATTGAAAATTGAAAATTGTGCTTTGGAGGTATCCCTCCTTCTCTTATTTAATTTACAAGGGAAATTTATGTGTGAATATTTTTTTTGAAATTCAGTAAATATAGTCACTATGAGTATTTATATGTAGTCTCACAAAATGATCTCAGCATCCTTATATTTTTGTGGTAAGGGGTCTCAGGACTTCAAGGACTTCTCTTGGCTCCAAATCGGCATATTTACCGATAAGGAACTTGCTGTTGCGTCCTCCTCTGCTGTAACCTGAGGAAACTGCACCTTTTCACCTTTGAAACCAGCGCTTCCAAATTACTCATGCCAGTCTTTTCTCACTAATTTTATGATTATAATGAGGCAGTGGTGCACTAGTTAGCACAGATGACCTTCTAATTGAAAGACTGTAAATTCAATCTCCAGTGCTGGGCACCGACAGAAATTTAAATAAATATAGCTCCTAAAACCCTTGTGATGGGCTGGCCTGGTGACCAGGGGCTAGCAGAGCCCAAGTCATATGTCACAAGGGACTGCTGGCAACTTCTGGGTGTTAACTACAGGAGTCATTAGAAGCAGGTTGCCCTCACAAAGCAAAGTGAGAAGAGGGACTTTTCCCTGGCTTTGATTCAAGCACCATGCCTTGCTTTTCTGTAGCATGTTCCAAGTTGACTTTTTGTGAAAATGCTTCCTACAACTGGAGTCAGAGCACAGGGGAAGTTCCATTCTCAGGTGGACATAAGCAGACAAGAAAAGCCTTATCTACCAGGCCACCTTTTGTCCATTGCCATTTACAGAGTTAGATGCAATAATCTGCCCAGGGCTGTGTTGACATCATCCCCTTGCTTGTTATATTCACCCCCATTTTTCACCCCCATGACCCTGGACAGCAATCCAATTCAGTTTTCCAGAATGAACTGCCCTGAGGATCAAGGTGGGTGTGGAAAACTGTTTAATGGTCAGACTCAGGAAGGAATCCGTGGAGCTGTGATGCTTGCAACATTTATACAAAATCGTTTGAGCACTTGCCCTTAATATATTTTGGACCTTCGATTTTGCCTTTAACCCTGTTACATGTTTGTAAGTGTCTCTTATTGTGAGTTACTATGAATCTCTTTTGGAAACAAGTTGTATATAAATTTTCAACTAACTAGCTGCTTTAAAATATGTCCCTGGACCTTGACAACAACTATCCAAAAATGGCCCCGTATTGTTGACAGTGCCTAAAAGCTTATTGGGATGTCAGCACCGTGCCTCTTTATCCTGAACATATCACACAAACACAATGGAAATTTCCCATTGCCTTTAAAGTTTTGCATTCTGTATATTTGGTTGTTAGACAAATAGAGCAAGCTTTGCCGACTTCATTTTCATTCTTGGCAGCATGTTTTTATCATAAGGCAGATAGTCATTAATTTACAGAATCAACGCTGGGAACAGCTTTTGTGATCTCATATTAAATTTTCCCCTGAATCCGCCCCTTGGCAAAAATTACTCACATCGTTAAAAAATATTTAATTAGGCTGTAGTTTATACCCAGCTCACTGGGGAAATGTTGGAATTAATATGATTTGCATGAATTCTGTTTCTCTTTTTCTGTCAGAGATTAGTTTTGAATTCAGTTCAGAGGGTCGTTGACACTGCCAAGGACTCACAATCGTGAAGGTCAAACAGGTAGCAAATACTTCCCCTGGGTAGGTTCCCTGAAAAGACAGCTCAAAATTGCTTTTAATTATGGGTTACCTGAAAGGCCACTTGCTGTTTTTATTTTTCCACAGTTCCCTGAAATACTGCATGATTGGAAGTTTTAAGTAAACCATTTTGTTCCCAACTAAAACAGGGGCCAGGAAATGTGTGGAAATATATGTGCCTAGGTTTGTGGTCCCAGACGTTTTCCTCTTAGCTCACTGATACCTGCTGGTTGTTCACAAAGGAAAAAAAGTCCCCTCACCTTATACCAGAATGCTAGATAAAGGTAGTCTGCAAGACAGCCGGCAGTGAGTAAATTTTCTACATAGTAATGCATCTGCTTGTTTAATTATCTCTCAAAAGATAAGATACAATGTTTAGTTATGCATTTCCTTGTTTATTCTTCCATGGGTTAGGGGGAAAAAAAAAAAACCTTAGGGAATCCACAATCCTATCCCATTTTTTTTCAAAAGAAAATTTAATGGAATATTTAATTAATAATCTAATCAATCAATTAATCTCAGTTACATAAGTGTTGAAATCTAATTCTTTTTCATAGCTATATCAATAAAAGAAGTGAAATGGCTGCCCACTTATCAGGATAATAGGAAACTATTACAGACACAAAGAAAAATTGAAATTATATTAATTCTGCTACACTGGCCCTGATTTGCCAATGTTAACAAAGTCTTTGCATTTTAGACAAATTTCAGTTCCCCTGCTGGGACTTCCAGGTATACCTTTTATGTCGTAACCTTTTCTAATGGTGAGGGGGAAAAAGTAATGTTCTCAAATATTTAGGCTTTGCAGCTCTAAAGCATTTCAAACAACAGAAGCGCACTTAAAACTCTTTAGACATTACCTCTGTCTTTATTGTTGAGTTTTATTTTAAGCTCAAAAGATATAAACCATCTACCTTCAAATTGTGTTCAGACCACACCAGGCTGCAGAGTAGCCAACTGTTGATGAATAAATATTTATATCCCAAGTGATTTATGTGGGGCTTCTTTCAGCACTAAAAAGATGAGAGTCAATTTGACCCTCACTTGAAAAAAAATTGTGAGTCAAGTCACAGGAAATAGATGCCAGGTGTATCCATCGCAACAATAGCCTTATTTGACAACAATACTAATGAAGATCACTACATGTTCTAGGTTATTCCAAAGTAGTATTCTGAAGTAGAAGAAATTTAAAATGGGAGAGGGGAGGAAGATTAGAACTTTCAGAGGACACATCCTCTGCTGGTTACTGCTGTAGGTAATTTATATGCATGATCTCATTTAACCCTCAAAACACTTTGCAAGGTAGGTGTTCTTATTTCCATTTCACAGATGAGGAAAAGCAAGTTCAGAGAGGCAGAATAGACCTTCTGTTTAATTCATCACTTCCTCTTGAACTTCCTTTTACCTATGAACTTGGAGAAACAACCATTCCACAATCAACACAGTGAGTTAGTCTCAAAGTGAAGACCAGAGCTCAGTTCTCCCAGTTACCTGCTGTGTGGGTGCTCTTCCCATGTGTCCTAGGTATATGGTATTGTCTGAATTTTCCCAAATACATTTTCAGACAAGCTCAGGCTAAAAATAAATAAAAATAGCATTTTTAAAACTTTATTTATTTATTTATATGTGGTGCTGAGGATCAAACCCAGGGCCTCGCATATGCTAGGTGAGAGTTCTACCGCTAAGCCACAACCCCAGCCCAATAGCATGGTTTTTTACTTATACCTTTGTTAGTTAATTTTGCATTAAAAAAAACCAACAGTAAGTCAACTCTTTTGTTTTCCCCAGATTAATCCAAATGTGTGTATGGCATTGTGAAATCTTTTACACAACAGGTTAATAATGCATATTCAGCCAACTGGTGGAAGGTAATTTCTAGGAACACTTAATAGCATATTACTAATATTCTTGTCTGAATATATGAAAACCAAAACACATGACTAGAAAAGAATGAGTGAGTGAGAGAGAAACCTTATAAATGCACACAGGACAAGGGATATTAGCTCAGTCTCCAAAAAAGATGCAGATGATATGGGAACTGAGGGACCCTTTTTCATTTAGTTTATCACTCTGTTTACTTTTGCTTTTCCCCATAGCAGCTTCTCTGGAAAAATACAAAGCTGTAAGATTCCTTATTTAACTTCCTCATGTCTCTCCACAGTAGCAAGTCTCCATATTTCACCCCATAGTCTTAAAAAACCACAACATTGCATAAAAATTATGAAGTTTGCATCCAGTTTTCTATCTATTTAAAAACGAACTTCACATGCTCTTTTCTTTCACTCTGGGCAAGAAAAATTGTGGGTACCACTCCTGTGAATGTAGCCTAAGTACACTCTGAAGCCACCAGTTTTCTCACTTGGTGATTCTGCCTCAGCTGCATTCCCAGGTTCCCCCTTGTCTATATTCATACCATTGTGCTAATGAAGCAAAAAATAAGCTTAGTATCAAATTCCCACTGTTTAATCAGACTTCTCACAAGTAGATGTACTTGAAGAGGATTGTGGTTGAGATACATTGAAAACATAAGATTAGAAGTTTGGGGGATTTCTAAATAATTGGCAGAATTAAGTATTGTGCTAACTGTGTAGCATATATGGGCTCCCCTGTTGATTGATTCAGGACAAAAGAATGCAGGAATGATATTGTAACTATGGCTACCATATATTAACTGCTCACTATATTCCACTGACATTACTCATCTCACTTAATTCCCTCCTCAACCAGAGAATAAATTTTAAAATCTTCATTTTACAGGGGAGAAAACAGAAACTTACAAAGGTTAAATGACCTCTTCAAGGTCATACCGAAATTGGCAGAACTGAGATTCTAACCCAGCTTTTCCAACTTCAAAGCCAAAATGCAACCCTGCCTCCAGTCAACACAGTGACTCAAACAATGGTTGTCACCATGATGTGAGGCAGACTGATTTTGTAAAATTTTTATTGAAAATGAGTACATTTAACCTATTTTGAACTATTGTCCCAGATGTGGAACACTTATAAAAACTAAAATTGAACAACAAATATACCACTTATGGTAACTTTGAAGTAATATTTGAATATTTATTATGTTTGCAGTATTGAAAACTTGAGACTTAATGGGTTAAGGTTATAGCAAGCCATTTTTATATACATGTTCTTATTAAACTGATTATTTCAGTTGATGTAATTAACATATCCATCTCTTCATAGTTTGTGTATGGGAGGGGTGAAAACCCTTAAGATCTACTCTCAGTAAATTTCAAGTATGCAATACATTATTATTAATTATAGTCCCTATGCTATACAAATTGTTTTCTAGAAATTATTCTATATATTGAAGCTTTGTACCCCCTTTGCCAGCTTCTTTATTTCTCCTACTCCCCTGCCAATTATCCAAATGAAGACAATCTCAAAGAAAGTTCTGTACTCCCATGTTTACTCTAGCATTATTCATAATAGCAAAGATATGAAACCAACACAAGTTTCTATCAATAGGGAAATGGATAAAGAAGTGAATATGTGTATTGCATACACACATATATGTGCCCATATGTATACACACACATACACACATCCATACATAACATGTACAATGGAATATTCTTTAGCCTTAAAAAATATGATCTTGCCATTTACATTAATGTGGATGAACCTGGAAGATATTATACTAAGTGAAATAAACCAAACACAGAAAAAAAAATTAGTTCATGATCTCACTTTTATGTGGAGTCTAAAAAAAGATCAAAATCTTAGATACAGACTACTTTCTAACCATGACCAGGCAACCAATGCAGCTGTGAGATTGTGCAGATCCCCTAAGTTCTGAATCTCAGGTCTTTGGTCTGACCCACAGTGATAACAACCCAGGGTTCCAGAGAGGAGAAAGGTAACATACAAGAAAGACATTTGAGGCCATCATTTTAATTGAACCAATGTTTATTGAGCACAGTGTTAGGTGTCTTGGGAATTTTAAAGATAAATAAGACATCACAGATACTAAGAAGCCTAAATTGTGGAAAAGGGCTTAATGTAAGTATGCAATTTGCTGAGTTTTCCTTAAGTTTCTAAAATAAACCATTTCTCGTTCCTTTAGAAGTATGACATTTTTGAGATTGTGGTACAAAGGAGGTGAAACTGGTTAGAAAAAATTTTCCTATAACACACATTTAAAAAGGAGAGGAGGGCTGGGGCTATGGCTCAGCAGTAGCACACTTGCCTGGCATGTGTGAGGCACTGGGTTTGATTCTCAGCACCACACATAAGTAAATGAAATAACAAATAAAGGTCTATCAACAACTAAAAAAAAAAAGTTTAAGTAAACTAAAAAGGTGGGGAGACACAGAGTTGGAAGAGAAAGAAGTCAGTATCTTTCATCTGTCTCCATATTACTATCTCCCCAGGCCCAATTTTCTATATTTGACATTGTCTATTGTCAAGAAGAGTCCCCACAGATTCTATTTTTCACATAAAATTGTCCAAATTCACAAACATTAATTATCTACATTTTGTAAATAGGATACTAGTGATTCTCTTTTGCAGTGGGGCTGGGAAATGCATTTCAGTCACTGGGTAACATCCTGTTCCACGTGAGGGTTGTCAATTTGACTACAGAAAGTGATAGAAACACGGACTTTTCCAGTCAGATGTCACCTCTTACTCCAAGCACATTCCTTAACACTCCTACAAATCTTAGGTATTGGTTTTCTAGGAGACCAACCATGCATGCTTCTTTCCCATGCCTCAGCCAGAAAGGCTGCAAGTCTTGCATGTGCTCCCTCCACCATGGATTCACCTTTGAGGCTGTAAATAGACAGACCATGTGTCAATTGAGGGAAACTGGGCATGTACTTAGGACATTGTATAAGCATTTTATTATTCATTCTCCATCATTGGAAGCAGGGATTATCTCTTCAAGGTAACAAGTTCAAAAGTCAAGAGACAAAAAAGGTACAGAGACTTATCTGCCCTCACTCCAAGAATCAGTGGTAAAGACAGGACTAGGGAGTGGGAAAAATAGGCCTTTGCTTCCCAGAGTGACGTCTAAGCCAATGGTTCCTGATATGCCTTTTTACCTTAATAGTAGTGACTTAATTTACTTGGTATTTCTATTTCCGTCTTTTTCTCTATGATGAAAACTTTGATTTCACGCACCCTTGAGGTAGTGTTGTAGTATGTTGCTGTAACATGCCAACAAGTCTAGAACTAGGTTCTCTCACTCTTTTGACAGTACTTAATACTGTTTTTCAAGTTAAACCAATGTGGAATGACCAAAACTAAATAAAATATACCAAGATAGAGCTACTATCGTTGGAAAGTAATAGGGAGGTACCTCAGAGGTATCCCAGGGACTCCTGAACCCTCAGCTCATAGGTAGGCTCAGAGAATCTATGAATTACCTTAAACTATCTGCAGTGTCAGGGAGAAGTTGGGGAAAGTAACTAAACTTTTTGACAAAGACTCAAAGCGTCCATGAGTCCATTGGGCAGCTGTCTTTTGTTTCAACATGATACCTATGTCCATCGCCCATTTAGTGTCGTTTATTAATATGTTTCTGAGTCAAGACCAAGTAGTTTTGTTGAATTTATAATATCTATGCCAACTTTTTTTTCCAAGTCCCAAAAGATCAGAATTGATAGCCTAGGCTATCAACAGTTGCATAGGCTTCTGTTAATATAATCAGTGGGTAAGCATAAAGGATAAACCATCCTATTACTCAATGATCTCAAAAAGCTTAGCACACCCTTATGAATCAGTTCATTTATCAAAATAAACAATTAGAGACATTTGTTCACGCACCTGCTCATTCATTCATTTTTTTTTAACATCCATGTGGAACATTGTACACTAGGGTTGCAGCAATGAAGACAGATATGGCTTCTGCCCCCAGGGAACTTATATCCAGTGAACAAATACACAGTTACACTCATTGATATCTCACTGTAGGCCATATTTGCTTTCCTTGGGACAGTGCATGCATTATCTCATTCAACTTTAACAATAGGAAGGTAGGTGCCATTATTATCTTTGCTTTACTTATACTTGGGAAAAGAGTAGGGTAATTTTCCCAAAGATGGTAATGGTTTTGATCCCAAGCCATTTGCCTTCAGAGTCTACATTCAAAACCAATACTCTCTATTAGGGGCATGAAAAAGTGTTAGAAAACCTCCCAGAAAATAGCTTACTATGTCTACAAGTAGCCATAAAACTGGATCTGGCTATCCCAAATACCCCACCAAATGTTCTAATGCAAGAAATGTGTCTTGTCTTGCTAGCCTCAGAGGGATGTTTTTGTTGTTGTTGTTGTTGTTTGTTTGTTTGTTTGTTTTTGTACTAGGGATTGAACCCAAGGGCACTTAAGCACTTAACCACATCCCCAGCCCTTTTAAAATATTTAATTTAGAAGCTGGGTGTGGTGGCGCATGCCTGTAATCCCAGCAGTTTGGGAGGCTGAGGCAGGAGAATCGCAAGTTCAAAGCCAGCCTCAGCAACTTAAAATATTTAATTTAGAGACAGGATCTTGCTAAGTTGCTGAGGCTGGCTTTGAACTTGGGATCATCCTTCCTCAGCCTCCAGAGCTGCTGGTATTAGAGGCATACACTACTGCACCCAGCTCAGAGGTAACTTTTTAAATGTTCAGAAAAAGAAGGAACTCATCAGTCTCAAATATGGGACTTCATTTCTTAGAAATTCAATTAAAACTAGAAAAAACTTAAAAGTCATTGTCAACAGTCAACCAAACCCATTAGATAGCAAGGAAGGGCCAGCAGTAAATTCAACTTTTAGGTTACCAGAAAACATACCTCCAACAAGCTCTATTTTATGTAAGGAAAGGGGAAAAATACCATTAGAGTGATAATGTTTCATTAGTAAATTGGATTGAGTTTATGTGTCTTTGTTTTGTGTTTGCACTTTTGTAAGGCTGTTGAGACAAAAGTGTGGACAATAAGAAATTCAAAAGGACGGTCAATGACAGAAACCAAAAGAATCTCCAAGTGCAAAGGAACTAAGGGAATTCAGTACAATGAAATCCCTGAGCATTTTGCATAGTGATAGGAGAACACTCCAGGTCCTCCAAGGGCTGCTTTCATTAAGCTCAGAGATGAGCTGGTTGTACCACTTGGAAGAAGTGGATGAGATAAATAAAGTATATGCAAATTACAAGAGGAATAGGCTTTGTGGCCTGTGGTCTAGGAGGGAGCAAATGTTAAACTAAAAGGGAAATAAATACCTAAGTATCAATAAAAATGAACAATTTATCCATTTCTTCAATGAAGCCCAATGCATGCTTGTTATGGTTTAGATGTGGTATCCCCCGAAAGCTCAACTGTGAGACAATGCAAGAATGTTTGGAGGAGAAATGAGTGGGTTGTAAGAGTCTTAACCCAATCCTTGATTTAATCCCCTGATAGGGATTAACTGAGTGGTAACTGAAGTGGTAGGGTGCGGCTGGAGGAGGTGGGAATTGGGGCGTGGCTTTGGGTATATATTTGTATATGGAGAGTAGAGTTTCTCTCTCTGCTTCTTGATCACTGTAATGTGAGCTGCTTCCCTCTGCCATATACTCCACCATGATGTTCATTCAGCCTCATCTCGAGCCCCAAAGAATGGAGTCAGCCTTCTATGGACTAAGACCTCTGAAACCGTGGGCCCGCAAATAAACTTTTCCTCCTCTATATTTGTTCTGGTCAGATCCTTTAGTCCCACCAGCAAAAAAAGCTGACTAAAACAGTGCTCTAACAAGCTGTGTTCTCTGATGAAGTTCTGATAATCATAAAAGAGTTAATAGTCTCTAGCAGCTCAGTCTACCAGGTCCAAGCCACTTCCATCAGCTCATTCTCTAGCTTTTATTTCTTATAACTCATTTCTAAACACTCATATTCTTACCTTTGAGGCATCTGTGTTCATTTATGGATAAAGAAAGAACTGCAATTGAGTCTTCAAAAGTGTTGCTCTTGAACCCTTGATTCATCCTTGTTTTGATGTTGTTTTGTGTTTTGCATTTTGGTATGGATGGCATGAACTTCTCCATTTGCAAAAGGGTTTAATCAACAGTAAATGTTTTGAATCAGATTAAAAACACAAATACTTGAAGAGCTACATATTTATTCTGTCCTGCTACATGCACTCGTTTTATCTTGCTTCTGGAGGGCAATGCAAAGCCATGGATGCTCTAATGAATATCCTGCAACAGGCAGGTGTGTTGATGGTTAACAGTGATGAATGTTTATCTTAAAAGATCCTGGGTTCTTCCCCAGAATTCTCCCTCTTCTCCTTGACACATCAAAAAAATGGGAAATCATCTAAGAGGCTGTTTTATTTGTCTGTGCTTTCAGGACAGCACATTTACATACTCTCCAAGGCAAACAATATAAGCAAGCCCAGGTCTTCCAAGAGTCCTTAATTATACGTCTAAGAATGCATATGTATTCACATGTAATACTTGTGTTTCTGCAGTGTTCCCCCCACCCTCTTTAGCTGACATGTGCTAAGACTCTTTGAAAGCAAAGAGTGAAATCAAAAGTATAACAGGCAAATGCACAATGAGTTGTTAAATGTGATGGCAAAATAAAAAAATATTAAAAGCTTCAGTCAGTATGATCAGTAAAAGAAAAAAAAAAAAAAAAGACAGCCGGCAAACTGTCTATCATGTGATGAAATTTGACAGTAGGGATTATGGCTTTGATGGACCAGAACAGCTAATAGAAGAAGCTGACATTTTTGAAACCCTGCTAATTAAGGGTTCCTTCCTTAATATTAAAATAAAGTCTTTGTCTGGGTTTTATGGTTGGAGAATCAGGTGTTTTCATTAATATATGCCAGTCAGTCTTAATAAGCTTGGAGGGCAGAGGAAGTTATTATTGAGTGACCTTCTACAAAATAAGCATGTTGCTAAGGGCTCTAACCCTGCCCCGTTCAGACTGATGAATCTCATTTCCAATGCAAAAGCTTCACAAGAAATCCAAGTATTCTCTGTGCAATCACAGAAAATAATCCTTGTGTCTCTTGTAATGTCCAGAATTGCCACTTACTACACTACTACTGTACAATGAATATTACAATACATATTATTTTTCTACCACAATTGTCTACATTTCTGAATTGCCCAGAATAGAAAAACTTATTGTGAAGACACTTGTATTGAAAAGTCAGCTCATTTTAATACTTTTCAAATAGTCATCTACTCTGTTCATGAATTATAATGCTCAGAATACATCTGACAATACTGGCTTTGAAAAGGAGATATGTCTATATTATTACATATTCATTTTCAAATAGATTTCAAACAGATTTTAAACCATTCATTGAAATTCATTGAAATGATAAATTCACAGTTGGATTTTGATTGACTCTTAATCCAATTTTACTTTTGATAAGTTTTCACCCCTCACTTCCCACCCACCCCCAACCTTTCTCAACCAATGTATTTTTTGTCCTTCTTTTGTTTTTTAAAGCAAAACTGATAGGGTATAGTGAAACTTGAAGGTTTGGGTAACTAAATGTAAAGCTTATCAAAAAGAATTGGTAAATTAAATTAAAATCAGTAAAGCAGCATACTACAGGTAATTTATCTGGCTAATTTCCAATGAGCCAGTACTTCTCTTATGGAATGGAAAGAGTGTCCATGGTAGCTGACTGTTAGTTCACATCCTGGACAAAAACTTTGAAAGAGTCTTTCAGTTAATAAGTCATGCCACTATTTCTAGAGGACATGGAAAAGTGCAGATAGGCAAGGTGTTTGGGGTTGTGATAGATCACACTCCTTGAGGCTCTGTGCTTGTTCAACTAAAAGAGTACTACTGAGATGCTACGCTTCTTGTTTTTCTGTCTGCCCTCGGAAGAGAAGTTGGGTCACACCACTGTTGCCAGACTCATGGTCAAGTAAAAAGATGATAAACCTATTAAAATCTCTTACTGGAAGGAAGAAATTAGATTAAAACCAGCAAAGTGCACCATGGATTTAGTGCTCATACAGAGGGGAAAAGCTCATCTATCATAAAGAGTCAATGTGAGTGTGTCAGATATGGGAACAATGAGATAAAAGTCTTGGACTCAGAAGTTAAATATGGAGGACAAGAAGTGAGTTCAAAGTGTGGCAATTATTTTAACCTAGGTCTATGATAAGACAATTGTCTTTAAACTACAGACTCGAGAAGAAAAATAAGATGTGACATTTCCTATAAGTGATTATTTGAAACTGTTCTTCAGTATTTAATGGTGGGAAATGTTAATGAACACTAGCATGGGTCATCTAATTATTGGGACCAAAAGCAATCACTTAGTATTGACTGAGCTTCTACCTAATGCTTGCCCAATGCTCTAGGCTTAACCCAAACACAATGGGGTACCACCCCTGCCTTTATAAGATCCAGTACAGTTAGGACTATTTGTCTTAAGTTGCTTCCATCTTTCCAACTAATCCAATTCTCCTTTCTCATTCTCTTTTTTGTTAGGAGCCAAAATGGGAGTTGCTATCCCAGAATTTTTGGTTCACAACCACCTTTGGACATATCCACAAAGATGTGGGTCATGGACTAGCAATCTCACCATCACTTCCTAAAAATGCAGAATCTTGGGTTTTCCCCAAACCTGTGGAGCCAGAATCCCTGGGAGCCTGAAACTGTCCGTTTTAAGGCAATTCCAAAGAGATTGGGAGAAATTTGAGTCTCAGTAATCTAAAATGCTCACAGTACAAATTAGTCACATACTACAGTGTGCTGTGATATATTTTTGTCATCTCATTTGACTTTGTGTTTGTCTTTCCTCTTCAAAGTAGATGGTAAACTCCTTAGGGGCAGAGGCTAGGTTTTCATATTTCTTTCTATCCCCATAGCCCCAAATGTATCTTGCAAAGAATAAAGGATTAATAAATATTTGATTGGATGATTGATTAAATCTATAAATTCAGTCCTTTTATTCTCCAGACATCTCTCTTCTTCTATGTGTTTTACTCTCTTGCACCTCTTCTCTCCTTCACATCCTTCTTCTTGGTATTCTAATACTTCATGCTCTAGTCCAGGGATTCTTGGGTCTGGAGCAACACTGTCCAATAGAAACATATTGTAAACCACATGTAACTTAAAGTTTTTTCTAGTAGCCACATTTTAAAAAGCAAACAAGTGAAATTAATTCAGTCTTACATATCTCAAATATAATATGGTTTGAATTCCTTTTATTTTGTACTGTGTCTTTGAAACCTGGTGTTATTTTACACTTAAAGCATATCAGAATTCAGAGTAGACACATTCCAAGTGCTGAAAGCTTTGCTGAGCTTGTGGCTACCACACTGAGGAACTAAGCTCCTGAGAATATTCATGAATAAACAGCTTGAGTGTCTAAAAGCCCTAAAATAAAATGCCAAATTATATGTGTATGTCTAGAGTATTTTTCTGGTGAGACAGAACATCAGGTTCTCAAAGGGTTTGCCCCTCCTCCACTGCCACCACACTGCCCTGAAAAATATCTTCAGGAATACAAGCACTGCATTTAGCCTCTGGAATGACGCATTTCTTTAGACCAATTTTCTGTACTTGCCAGTTCTATTTACATTCTCTATTGTAACAAGACTAACTCACAGTCTGTTATTAAACAGTTGTGAATTTAACTTATTCTTTTAAAATAGCACCTAGAGAGTGCTCAGGGTGTTGACTTGCTTCATAGAAAATAACCTCAAACACTACCACAGTTAGCAGTTACAGTAGCAAAATAAAGTAGCCGTAGAGAGCCCTTTTTCTTAAGGCAATTTACTACAAATGAATTCTACACCAGGGCCATGGTGTCCACATGGCATGCAGGAGATTTCCAAAATTTTCTTAACTGTCTCAATGAGGAAGATTCTAGATGCATCAGTAATTGATCACAGACACAGAGAATTGTATACCTCCTCGTTCTTCTCACTGGATTAACTCCCAAATGTCTTGACATGCACTAACCACTCACTTTGCAATGTGGCTGAAATAGTTTTGCATACTTCATGGTTTTCTTGGATGAGATTTTTAAAGACCCTCTTACAGAGCCATGGAAAAGGCAAGCCAGCTTTTTCAAATATAGCAGCTGTGGCATTTACATAATGCTCTAGTCTGAGAAACCAAGATGTCACTTGAGCAAGATCCTCCTTTTGGTTTGCCTTTTCTTAAACGTAAAGACTTCTTGAGGTGTACAGAGAGATTATTTTTAGTTAACCTCTCTAGTTTTACTTTTTGTTTTGTTTTTGCTTTTGTTTTTGTTTCTTTTCTTTGAACAGTATCACTTAAATTTTGTGACTGAGCTCCTGGTGAGGGCAGATGTTGCTGGCCTTCCATCATACAGCAGCTCCTTTAAAAATGATCAGGAGTGATTCATTGCATTATCCATGTGCATTTTAGTATTTATTATTTGTGAGGTTATTATTTTTGTGCATTAACCATATCCAAGGTGTTAGACATATAAACCATAGTGTTTAGTGGGATTAGGACAAAATAAAATCATCCTGTATAATTTTCAAAAAACTAAATGGAAAAGTCAGCTTTGAATTATTATTATTTCCTAAACTAGTTAACATTCTTTAACATACAGAGGCTGCCCACTATTATGAATAATTATAATGTACCAAGGAAACATTTTAAAATACAGAGGCTGTTTAGGGAATGATTTAAATTTCAATCTTATAAGTATTTTCTTGTTCACATAATCAAAAGAAGGAGAAGGACAAAACACTATGAGAAGAATAAAAATAATTAAACAAAAATTGAGATGTATTGATACTGAAGTCTGATTACGCATAACATGCCTCTCAATGTGTATCCAGATTTAAATGACAAATATTAAACCATGTAAAATTTGAGGATAATGGATTAACTATGCCAATATCAAGTATTTTATGTTGATTGGTCTCCTTACCATCAAGGTAATGAAGAAGCTTTGAAAGTTACAACTTACTATTTGTCTGATCTTCGGAAAAGAGAGATTGACTTCAGTTACTTTTGAGATTGTTAATTCTTCATCCTTGGCATCATTTCACTTTTTACTAGGATTGTAACTTCCAATGGCATCCTTTTCCTCCTTCCCAGCACTGTGATAAATACTAAAAAGTTGGCCTTTCCTGCCCTACAGACACTTTAAAACTTCAAAAACTAAAAAAAAAAAAAAAAAAAAAAAAAAAAAAAAAAAAAAAACTTCAAAAACTATAGGAACCTTGTAAAATGTGGTTTTAAAATTTTCTGATTTCACAAATCCCTGGGCTCATTCCTGTGATGTAATGTCCCCTCAGTATTAAGGCATTCCCTGGGTTTTCCTTTTAACTGGTGTCTCTTAATGAAAGAAAAAGGATATTGACATATCGGAACTATTTTAAAGCTACTTCTTCCATAACATGGCATGTGGAAGTATACCTGAACCAAGGATACAAAACGTTTTAAATACAACATATAATTTACTTATTAGAAAAAAAATATTGTAGAGGCCTCAAAGGTCTGTTTTACACAACTATTTCTATAAGTATTTAAACACATTCAATTTGATTCTGAGTGTGAATGACTGACTTAAGAGTTTTGAATATTTACTAATCAGTGTTAATTATTGCCTTATCATTTCACCCATGAGGAATGACAATATTAAAGGTAGACATACTGTTGCAAATAACGTGCCTAAGCTCAAGTCAGGATCTGCAATTTATTCTTCATGGGCTCTTTTACTCCATTTCTCCAACAGTCTGCCTTCCTCTTTCCTCTCTGAGAACCAGGAGAACCCCTGGAATGATCTTCTGGTACTTCTTAACTGAAGTTCAGAAATGATTATAAAGTGTGTCTTTGGATGCTGTTTTTGCCAATTCTCAAGGCAGCCACTCCAGGGGTTATAGAAAAGTATATAAAAACAAAAAATAAAATGGAGTTGGCCTCACTGATTCCCACAGGAATCAAAATGTTTATTTCTGAAGATAAAATAAACACACGATGTGGTATCTTTTAGCTCAGCTTCTTCTAAGGGAAATCTCTGTTAGCATATCTGTAAAAAGAGAGTGGATTCATTTTTTTTATTTGATGACACTGAAAGGATTTTTCATTCTACCTCATCTTTCTGATATAGAACCTTTCTTTCTTCTTGTTCTACTAATTTATACACATATTTCTGTAACAGACCCAATGCTTTTATGCGTTTTTCTTTAGATAAGTCAGCAAATACATAGAACGAGACAGAGCAGTAAAGAACATCAAGTTTCTGTCAAAACAGTTCATAAATATTCAGTAGAGTTCTGCAATATGTAGGAAGTTATGAAGATGGCATTAAGATACCAGTAAATCCAAAGAAAACCTATGCTAATCAAGCTATCATATCTTATTATATTTTACTCTCTTATCACTTTATTATCCTTCAATAACACAAATGTGACCCCCAAAAGCTACACATTCTAACCTGCTATGGTGAGAGAGAATTTCCACCTTATCCTGGGTCAGGATTTTCTAAGTAGGATGTCAGGGCCTCTTGGTAGATCTGAAAGCCTAACCTGGTAGTTAGTTTTCCAAGGCACTTACCACCAACATAGTCCTCTCTCAGGCATGATCTTCTATTCACATATAGTTGGCAGCACCTGTGGATGTGGACCTGGCTGCAAAAGGACACCTGAAAAGGTGCTTAACCAAGAAGACCTCAAGTCCTCTCAATAGCCTCAAGAAAAACAAAACAGAACAAAAAGTCATTTAAAAGGTTTAGGACAGTCTACCTTAAACAGTAGGTTTTGAATGACTCTTTTTATTTGATAAAAAAAAAAAATCAACTTTGTATTATTCCTAAAACTGGAGTACTTTTAAAAGAAATACCTTAAAAATAGCTTCTATGATCTTTCTTCATAGAAAAGTCCTCTTACGTGGTTCTAAAATGGAGATGACTTACAGTATCACTGCTTGTTCCTCATTTACACCAAACCCTTTCAAAGAGGCACTGAATTCCATGAATTGCACTGTTGGTACATTGCTGTAGTTTAAAAGTATTGCTCACTCCAGGGGGCCAAGCAAAGGCTATTGACATGCTTGCTTGATGTATGAAAAGACAAATTAGTCCCCCATCCTATCTACCAGCAGGGTATAATGACCCAACATGGAAAAGTCAACTCAAACCACTGTATAATATATTACTTTTTTTTCCCCTGGAAACTTCAGAGTTATCAAATCAACTGTGTCTAGTGTGCAAATGACATGCAAGCTAACAGACTGTGAAATAAATTTGAGGAAGGCCGTGTGGTTTAGCATGACTACAGGCGATGCCAGATGGCACTTGTGGCTCTGGTTTAGGAGGAATCTATGGTAGCGCTGGGTGGAGAAAGCCAGGAAGAAAAAAGAGTTTAAGCAAAATAATGCTATTTCTGGATAGGATTGTTTATTGCTGTCTGCTGCCATGCATTCTCAGTTATTTTACAATATACTAAGCAATAGGAGATGCTCTTTTAGAGTGACTCAGCTGGAGTAAAGTTGGACCTAATGGGTGAGTTTGGCAACAGTCATGCTTCCTTGTCCTTCTTATGTTGGGGAAACAAACCATTCAAAGACCCATGGGTCTGTTTCTTGAGTTTAATAAACAGAAAGTGGAATATGAACTCAGGGCCTCACATATGCTAGGCAAGCACTTTTACCACTGGGTCACATCCTCAGCCCCCCAAAAGTGGAATTTTTAAACTACTGTATACAGTGATTGACTTTACTGTAAAATGAAGAGTTTTTCACATTTGCCTTAGAATGTAATTTGCACTAAGTAGAAAAACACTATTGGTGGAGAAAGGAAGAAGCTGTATAAATCATAGTGAAGGGTTAAGAATAGGACCAATAATTAATATCAAATAAATTTCTCTAAATTTATACTGTTGGTGAATTGAAGGGAAAGTTAGAAATAACTTTTGTGGAACTGTGTTACAATTCAGATGAGGATGCAGGGGTGTGGAACTTGGAAGCTAACTAGCCAGTTTTGTCAGAAATTGGAAATAAAATGGGATATGAAAGATGGTCATTATTTTTTGAAACAGTTTCTTAAAATCTGTCTTTCCTAGTATTTATATAATTCTATTTTCAGGTAAACTTATTTGGGGATCTATAAAAGAAGGTATGAGTCTTAATGCATATGGCAAAGGTTTATTGGAAGTGAATATATAATGATGTTATATTGCAACTCATTTTACAAAATAAATAATTCTGTAAAAAATAATGTCACTAATAATATTTTTAAAAAGAAAACTTAATCATGCTCAAAACAAATGAAGATCAAGCAGAATTATTTTTCAGGCCTAAATACTCATCCTTTGTTCATTCAACAAACATTTGTGATAGACCTACCATTGACAAGAAATCAGTGGGCCGAAATTTTGGAAGAGTTAGTAACTAGGGATCTGAACTTACCTAATTAACACTGGATTAGTGTTCTATTTATTTTTCCTACTTGAAACTAACATGAAGTAATGTCTCTCCATCAAGTAAAAGACTTCCAGTCTTACTTTAGGTGGTCTATTTTTTTGGTACAGAATTTAGTGGCAGGAAATATGAATTCTTCTGATTCACCTAGTCAGTCTTCATTGGAGGAAAACAAAAAAGACAAGGGTTAAGTGAGAAAAGTGGTGGACTATGTGTCCGTCAGCTGGGCTTCTAGCCTTACTTCTGCCTTCACACAGCTAGATAAACTTGAAAAAGCATTTTAACTTCTCAGAATTGTAGAGTTTTCACCAATTACATCAGGGGATATTAATAGAAGGTTTTTAAGTTCTCTTTCACTTCTAAATTTTAATTAAGTGGAATCAGTAGGAGAAACGTTGAAAGTGTTTGATAAATGTGAGATGTGGTAGTGGTGATGACCATGATGGCTGGAGGTGAATACTGAGTAGATTTTTGTCTACTCCCACATCTATCTTGGCTTGGTACACATCCTTTTGTACCTTCCATTGGTCCAAGAGTCCAAAGAATCCCAAGCCCCAAGGGACTGGTAGGCTACCTGCCCTTGGCCTCCTGCCTTCATAGTACTCCACTTTCTCTCCTGCCAGGAGTCACATTGAAGGGGAGAGAAGCTCACAGGTCCCTCTATGGCTGCAAATGTTGCTGCCTGAGAGGTCACATGTCAAGTCAATAGCCTTTGAACCAGTCTGTCTCTACCTTTGGCCTTTTCCAATACATAGGTTCTCCTGTGAAATGGGGAAAATCACACCAATTCAAAAGATTGAATGAGAATTCATCAAAGTATAGAAAGTACCCGCACAAGTAGGTGGCTGCTAATATTGTCATTCTTGTAGTTAAGGTTCAAAGCACTTGTCACCCCTGCCATACCCTGTTTAAAGTGATGTCCCAAAGCCCAAGTTACCCTGGAATATACATTTTCTTTCTTTTTTTTTTTTTGGGGGGGGGGGGGCATCAGGTAACCCGGGATTGAACTCAGGGACACTCGACCACTAAGCCACATCCCCAGCAGTATTTTGTATTTTATTTAGAGACTGGGTCTCACTTTAGTGCCTCACTTTTGCTGAGGTTGGCATTGAGCTTGCAATCTCCTGCCTCAGCCTCTCAAGCCACTGGAATTACAGGTGTGCACCACAGCATCGGACTGCCATCCATTCTTATCAACCAAAAAGCAACAACAAGAGCAGTCATTTGAGAGTGTTTAAGTCTCACAAAGTGACTTCCTCTGCGTGGTTTCATTGTATTTCATTGGCTAAGAGTGGCAAAGTAAGTCCTGTTTTCATTCAAGCTCTCAAGGTCCATATCTTGTACCATTCCTGAAGACTGGCACCCCAGGGGGACCAGGTCTACAAAGTAACACATGAGCAGTGCTCCCAGAGTCCTACAGAGCAGGAATGCTGCCAGTTTTAGACTAGGAAACCGAAGCCTAGGAAGTTAAATGAATTTTCCAAGGCCACACAGCTGAAGAAGAAAAGATTCTGATCTCAAAGTCAGATTGTGTCTCCAAGTATCTTGTGCTTTCCACCAAACCATATGGCCTTAACTACAAGAATGCATGAAGACCATGACAGTGTCAAATTTGGGGGGCCAGCCTCTCAATCAGTATTTAGCTGTGAGATGTCTTGCTGGGGGAACGCATGAGGTCATTGGAAGAGAAAATCCACAGCATGCATAATGCCCTATGGCATGTTGTGACTGAGTCCTTCTTTACATGTGCCACACTCAAGACATTGTTTTGTGTAAAGGAAGTGCCTGCACATCCAAGCAGATCAGGTTGTGGAAACTGTGGGCTGTTGCTCTTTCTCTATAGGCTGGCATACATGAATATTCAACAACCAGGACCCCTTAAAAATTTATTTTATGTCCTACTTGTGCTGCCATCACAATCTGTGGTCTGTGCCAAAAACCACTTTGAAGTATTAAAGAAAACCATTAGAGTTTGAGAAAAGTGACAAAAAAAAATATTTATGAAAGTACCACAATTGGACTCCATGTAAAATGAGTGACTTCCTCATATTCACTAATCCCCAAACAAAATAACTATCAAGAAATATTAAAACACACATTTTATTAGTTTCATTTAATTTCTTAATTGCTCAAAGTCAGTTTACCCATTTATTGCTGTGTGAAGTGCTTAGAGGCAAGGCACACATTAAAGGGATTATTTCCATGTAATCCCCCCCTCCCAGAGGGTCGGAGCTGATCACTGTGAATCCCGATGTACTCTCTGCAACAATACCAAGTGGAGGAAATAGGTATTGTAAAATGATAGAGTCGGTTGTCGGGTAATGCAGTAGGAGAATGTAATTTAATAGTGAGAGAAAGTACCTCATTTTCGGTAAAAGTTATGTGAGCCTTTTTCAGGAACAGCTATTAACCAAACTGAATTTAGCCTCCTCTTTTTCTGGCTCTACCTCTGTTAATTGATAGATGTTGAAGATGTGTAGCCTGTTAAGATTTTAATCAAATGGTGTCTGGCAGTAGATTTGATCATCTTCCTGGGACTTGGAGTTCTGAGGGTAATAATTGCTCTGAGTATTACGCTCCCTGTGACAGTTCTCCCATCGCCAGTTTTCCTTCTTGGCAGCAAAAAGAGTGCAAGCACTCAGGTGGAATTTGGAGGGATGCTGGATATTACACAGGAAAGGGATATGAGGTAGGAAAGGCTCTAGGTAAGATCCACCAAGAAACGTGTGACAGTGTGATGTTCTGGCAGCTTCCACGGCACATCATAGCTGGCCTGAGACCATTACACCCCAGGGGATTGGGAAACCCATTAGTGACCCAGGAAAGAGCTTTTCCTTGTCCTGTTGTGAAAGCACCTCTCCCTGTTGTAACACCTATAACCCAAGTGTGTTACATTAGGAGCATTACTGCTATTCTGAGAAAGAGATAAAAGTTAGAGCTTTGGAAGAACACAGAGGCAAGACCAATTCTTGCCCCCTGAGACAGCACACGACCCAGAAACAGGGGTCCTGGCTGACAGCACTGAAACAGGAGGGGCCTCTTTTCTGACAGTTCATGTTCATTCTCTGTGCTCATAGTCAGCCTAATTCAAAGAGTACACAAAAGAAAACACTTTTTAAAAAGCCCTCAAGGAGATCTGTACCATGTATTTTATTAAATTGAAGGCAAAACAAGCTGATACCAGCAGGAAAAAAAATGGCTGCTTCAGACCCCAGCTGACCTCTTTTGCATGGAAAATTCTCCATATGATTACAGCGCTAATGAGTAATATTTAATGAAAACATTATGCCTTTGCATATATTTGTAAGCAGCACTTCTTATGTTTAAATTTACATAGAAATAAGAGGGTATGTATAAAAACACATCTTGGAAATCTGTGTATTTTAAGGAAAATACTCGTCTACAATCTTTGGCTTTTTCTGTAGCCATTTTTATACAAAGCCCAAATTTCTCAATAAGAAAACTGTAGAATTCAGTCAATCATCCAGTTGACACCAAACATACAAGTATTTGATGATGCGTGGATAAAACAGCTGAGCACGAGGCAGACTTGTCCACATTTCACAGGATGTTTTGGATTTATGCAAACAACAGTGTATGAAGGAAAAACTGGGCTAAACAATTGCTAAATAAATACATGAGAAAAAAAAAGTCTTTCAAGTTCAGGAATCCTTAAGTATTTGAAGATGAAGCCTTCGAACAAGAATTGCTTCTAGTGCCTGAGTATTTTCCTTTTCTGCTCAGAATCTGAATCACTTTGGTGCTGAATTTGAACATGGAAAAGCCTATGACACCTTTCTTTCTCACCCTTTCTCTTCCCTCTCTAGGTGGAGCTGACAGGCAGCAGCGTCTTTGACTATGTCCACCCTGGGGACCACGTGGAGATGGCAGAGCAGCTGGGCATGAAGCTCCCGCCCGGGCGGGGTCTCCTCTCACAGGGCACAGCAGAAGATGGGGCCAGCTCAGCATCTTCCTCCTCTCAGTCAGAGACCCCTGAGCCAGGTGGGAATTCAAACCTAACTTGTGGGTTGGTGGGCAGGACCTTTGCCGAATGAGTGTGCTCAGGGCACCAGTGTGAAGAGACTATAAATAGGTCTAAGGGTATTTAACAATTCTGTGCAGCTTTCAGTCCCATGCAGTAATTAAATAAGGGAGAGATTTGAAAATAAGGAGACATTTTAATAAGTATAATCCAGAGATCTAATTTCAGTTGAACAATACATATAGAAGGTACTAGTTCCTTTAGTTTCTCTTTCATATTACTAGAGGAAAGCTTCCGACCTGGAACACCTTCTTCCTTTTATTGTTACCATGGCTAAATGTAATGCATTTATTTATTATTCAGCAAAATCTGTGGTAGAGGCATTTTGAATATTAGCTTGTGGAGAATTAGAAGTATTAGAGATTTGCAGAAATCTTGGTTTCTTTTCTTTTTCTTTTTTTTTTTTTTTTTAAGCATCAGAAGGTACTTGAAAGATGTGAACAGATAAATTAAGGCTAAAAAGAAAACAGAAATGGCTACATTTTAAACTGCCTTTCCACCCTCAGTATTTAATTAGATCAATTGTATAGAGGAATGAACAGAGGTGACATTCCTCATTGGGATTCCTTCCAGGACTCTTATAGACTTTGCATTCAGAATGTTCCCATTTTCATTGTGTTGTACTGATGATAATTTAAGTATTAGGGGAAAATCCATTTATAAATTAAACAAAATGACTTGATATCCATCAGTCCCCTAGTTCATCAAGCTGTTCAAACACGGGGAAGATTGGCTGGTCGGCCTGGGTCTTCCGAGAGCGCTGGTAATTAGATCTGCGAAGGATTTATTCTTTGCTGATTGGGGCTTTAAATTAATTGAAGTTCCACATTTGTGGTTTTGTCCTTTTTGTACTTTTTTAGAGGAGATATTTCATATTCTTGTGTGGTGGAGTGCTTGGCCAAGCAGCAGTGGTTTAAATGTTAATTTTTCTCATGAGAAGTTTAAGATTTTTAATGAATCAAGGCCTGATTTGAAGTGCAAAGTTTTATTTGCTTACTTGGGAAATTATTTTTTCACTCTTCAAAGATGCCTGTACTTTACTTGATCTGTTGTTTTAAAACAGATTCATAACACAAAAGCATTTTGTTAGAAAGAAAAATGGGGGGAAACTGTGTTAATATTAATGTTAAAATAACTGTACATACTTCCAAGGAAATACTTTAATTTGGCTTGCCTGGAAATAATCGCAATATGCAATATGCTTGTTCACACAGAAAGGGAAGAATATATTTGCCTCTTTGGGAAATATTTTAATTCCATCTAGAACCAATCCATGTTTCCTCATTGAAGTTGACTACAATTCCTAGGGCATCATTACCCTGGAGCATTGATGAGCATCCTTTTCCAGTTATCCCAACACATGAGAAAAGACAATATGTAAGTTTATTCTTTACCCTTTAAAAATGAGAATAATTTTGTTCAGGGGAAGTCATACATTCTTATACCATACCTCACTGATTTTACTGAACAGATATGCCAGCGAGATAATTGGGACTGTTTTTTAGTCATTAGGCTGTTCATGACTGGGTGCATTTGAGAAGCAGCACGTGAAAATAGTTTTCTACACTTACATTCTGGAGTTGGATGGTGGCACCTTGATTCCTCAAAACTCAAACATGTAGCACAAAAGAATTTAAGTTTAAAAGCTTTTGTCTGAAGGAAGGCATTGGAAAAGTGAACTTTGTTTCCTTGAATCACAAATTCTAAGTTTAAAAAGATCTTTTTGATCCTTTAGTCCAAATTCCAACACAGGTAGCTATTCCTCTACAGCAAAACCAATAGGTGCCCATTCTGGTCTGTGTTGGAACCCATCCTTAACAGAAAGCTTATGAATTCACAAGGGCTGCTCACCTCCATTGCCAAGCAGTGCTAATAGAAAGCTATTCCTGGTCTGGAGCCCAAACCTACTTAGATACAACTTCATGTCCTCTGGGATCACATTCAAGATTTACTCCATCTTCCCTGTCAGAGCCTTTCCAATATGTGAAGTCAGAGACTCAGATCCTACCTTCCTCCCATTTCCGGGTCAGACCACACTAATTTTATGACAACTATTGCATGGTGTGTTCCTGATGAACTCAGCACTCTAGACATCCTCCCTTGGCTGTACTTCAGTTTGTTGCTGACCTCCTAAAAATATGATCCTGAGAAGAGCCCTCCAGATGTACTGTGATAAGTACAAAACTTAGAAGGACTGTCACTTTTCTTACTACAGGCTACTATACTTCTAATGCAGCCTAATGTTGACTTAGATTCTATTGACAGCCTGATCACCTCGTCAATTTATGTGGAGCATGATGTCTCCCCAAATACTTATTGAGGGTAGCTTATCACTTGGAGGAAACATTTGAAGGAAAAAAAAAAATCCACAGCCTGTAAACCATTTCTGCTAGGATATCCTAGGCTGAACTGGAAATAAAACAGCAAATCCAAATAAATATTTTAATGTAGTATAACTCTGATAAGTTCCATGTCTTCTGTGAAGCACTAGCATGCATAAAACTGGGTACACTGTTAGAGCTCCATTTTCACCTATTATTATTAATCCTGAATAGAACACTTATCTCCTTCAACCGTTACCGTCCTTCTCTCCTGTAGAGTTACTTTATCATTTAACGTGAGCCATGATTGAAAGGAATTATATATTTATTTGGGCTTACCTCCCCTGGCTCCCCTGCCTTCCAACAGCCATCCTAACTAGGGAAATTGTGAACTCGACTTTCTATACCCCTTAACAACTTGGGCTCATTAGCTGCATTTTTGTAAGTAAGGGCTCTCCTCCTTGATGGTGAGCGTGACTCTCACCATTAGAGAAAGTCAAGCTGTCTTATCCTTAAAAGTCTGCAGTATTGGTTATTTTCGATCTTTGGCTTAGAAAAGCAATTAGATTGACTGCTCAAATACTGAAAAGCAGCATAGGGTTCTACCTTGAATGAAATATCTTCACTAATACAGATGATCGCTCCAAGGGAATTACTTTAAAAGTTCATGTCAGGCACTACATCCCAAAGCTGCTTATGTTTCTTAAAAGCTGAAAGAATTTTAACAAGATTTTCTAATTCTTAATAACATGAAGGAACATTTTTTAAGACTGTTGTTCACTGCTTTATAATCTTTTAAACTCTGATAAAACACAGATTCCTTTTTACATCCTGGTGTAATTTGGTTGGAGAAGGGATATCGATATATGGTTATTATGAAAATGAAAGGACTAGTAGGTATGGAATTTTTTAGAAGCCCTGATGTGTTCAGTGTAGCATTACTAAATGACTGAAATCTAAATAACATTTGGCATTATAATAAAAGGAAATAAGTGACTAACCCAGACTAAGAGGCAGTGATACTGTGCCATAATAGGAATTCTATTTCTTTGAGCTGCCAGCCTTGTGATTGCCTTGTCTTGAATCAGTCTCAAGATAATGGGGGTGGGCGGGGGAAATCCGTTGACTTGGCAGCAAACTCAGATAAATATTTTATATGTATGCACTTTTACTAATAGATTAGTAAATACGTTATTTCTTTTAAATAAATCTTAAGTCGAGCATTGGAGAAATAAATGGGCAGCCTTGTTTTAAAAGTTCTGAAGTTCTATCATGCTTCTGTACGAGTGGAGCTAACCATTTTGGAAGAGACTGCTTTTCGCTGTCCTGCAGGCAGCCATTTCTCTTCTCCCGCAGGCTCTGGCAACATAGGGAGCACAGACCCTCTTTAACGTGCCGTTTGGATGGTTCATTTTCTTTTTTGTAGATCTGCTTATATCTTTTCATTACTCTTAATGATTCTGCAATATAGGGATTATGAGTGCCATCTTCATGTTTTCATAAATCTCAATGCCGTGTCTTTTAAATGCTGAGTAAACAGAAAAGCAGCTCTTTTAAGAAATCCTGGAGGAACTTTAGAAATCTCCCTATTTTGAAGGCAAAGAGTAATTTTCTTTTAAGTTGTCATAAAATTGTTGTGTTTTTACTTCTGCTTCCTTCTTAATAAACAGATCTTTTTATAATTATTAAATTAATTCATACTCACGGTGAAAAATTCAGAGAAGACAATAATAAGAAAAAAAAGTCCAACCAATATCCCACTACCCAGAAATAAGCACCATTAATATATATACACCACATTTCCTTCCAGATCTTGTTTCTGTTCTCTTCTCTCTCTCTCTCTCTCTCTCTCTCTCTCTCTCTCTCTCTCTCTATCTCTCTCTCTCTCTCTCTGTCACACACACACACACACACACACACACACACACACATACACAGTGGGACTTGGGGGGTTTTTTGTGTATTTTACTAAATAATATCATAACATACATGTTTCTAGTAACCTGCTTTTCATTTAACCTCACAGGCATATTTCCCTGTCATGTTTCTCACTTCAAGATGAAATTTCCTCCCTGTCTCCAGAGGTTTGTTTCCTACCAGCTAACAATCAGCTCCCACCTACCGCTGTCAGAAGTAACATACCTGGGCCCTGCTTTGGAGGGAATTCAACTAGGACAAGGGGTTCTTGCAGCTTATTGAATGGGTGTGAACTCATAGGGGGAGAAATCAATAGTACACCGGGATTTAGACAACTTAGCAAAATGTATGACACAGTACTTTAGGTGAAGAATAACGATAGCAGCATGGTTAACCCATTGGTTGGCTCAAATACAGGTTACCATGTTTTGTCTAAAGTTTTTGGCAGACACTAGCCTGTTTAATGAGGTTAAGAAAATCATTGTGGTAATATGGTCTTTATGCTAGCACACCCATTCTGTGTCCTGAAAGTTTTAAAAGCAAGCAAAATTAAAACAGTTGCCTATGTGGAAATAATCTGCATTTTCTACTTAAACCTCTATGTGGTGATAAATTTGATCAACTTTTGATTCTATCATAACAGGAGCTCAATCCTCTGCCTTCATTAGACAATATTCACAATAAATTATTTAATTATAGAAGTAAATGACTAGAAATAACAATAAAGAATTATAAAAATTTATCCAGAGGATCAAATCAATATTTTGATTTATCCAGAGGATCAGATCAATATTTTGTTTAAAAATAACTACATGAATATGAAATATCACTTTTATGGGTGAATTATTTACCATCTGGTGTACAGTTGGGGGGTTGTTTTGATTTTTTTCTTATATTGGTTCAAGTTTCCTATCAATGAACTGAATTTAGAAGCTAGGTAAGGGAAACCATCTTCCTAACCTCACATCCAACCCCAGTCCCCAGACAATGTGACTGTATCTACAGCACTTTCTGCTGTACTGCAAATGTCAAACAGAAGGTGTAATGGATTTAATATTAGCGCTGGCCAAGGTGTTGAGGGAGCTGTTAATAATGTCACTCCAGTTATTGATCTGAAGCCTTTAAAAATCAGAGAAAAGTGAGAGATCCCCTATTGGGGAAAGGCATACAGTGACTGGTTTTTATTGTCAATATATTTCTACATATAGAGTGGCAACTTTCTGGAATTATGTTATCACCATTAATCTCTCTGAGATTTTGGAGTCATTATATGATAAGATAATATCATGAAAACTGTTTTACATGCTAATGCTAAAAGATTGGACCAAATCTTTTAGACATAAATACAACTTAAAAATTTGCATGGGGGCTGCAGCATTCATACAAATCGTCAAATGATAAGAGGCTATTAGCATAGATTTGTTCTTGATGACAATATCATATCTACTGGAAGTGTAAGCAACAAACTACATAGTCTCTGGATGAGCTGGACTCCTCTTTTGCATTTCTAAAACTCTGTACACAACCCTTATAGTCACTAAGTTAAAATAGAAATGGACTTTGTTCTTACAATTAGTGCACATTTTCAGGAAACTGCTAATCCTTCAATCTGAATGGCAGTTCATATGCAATGAAATTCCCGCTTTCCATAGTCCCCAACTAATAAATGAAATTAAAATGTATAATTTATGTTGAATGTTTATCAAACTGCAAATACACGTTTAATTCCTTTCCATATTCATTCAACATAAGCAAAGATAAATCCATCAGATAATGCACCACAGTGATCTCTGATGGATTGAATATGAGATGCAACTCTACTGGGGCTGCAGCAGTGATCTGAACCAGTTCACAGCACCCCCCGCCCCTCCCCGCACACGCTGGCTTGACTCCTGTTAAGATTCAGGTGCATGTGGACATGGCAAGTCTAATAGAAAGTGGCCTAACCAAAACTATCCTTTTCACAACCCAAAGAGATCAACATTTAGTCATAAACTCAGCTTTTACCCCAAACTAATATCCAAAATTATTTATTCTCAACTATGTCGTAGTTGTTTTGAAATAGAAATCACCTTCTTGCCAATCCTGAAGATGATGTATACTCTGCAAAACTTAGCCAATACCCCAAAGTCTGCCTTGCCAAACTTGGAATATTTTCAGTTGTACCTTGATACAGTACTATTTTTTCATGCAGAAAGCAGGCCATTTTAAAATGTCACCTTCAGCCCAGTTAAGCCGAGCAAGATCACCTGGAACTGTCACCAAAAGGGAAAATATTCCCCCTTGTTCTTTTCCTACTGCACAAGGCCCAGGCACACTCATCACTGTGATCTGTACATGCTCATGGTTGGTCTGTGTATGATGACAACACTTGCAAAGCAACCTGAGGTTCAAGAATCTTGCCTGAGGGAACTAAAGAAAAATAAGGTAAAATCTCTTCTTTCCACTGGACTTCCTGGCCCAATACCTAAGCTGTGCCCTTCCAGGCCAGCTCCAAGAACGCACAGGCGTCCTTAGGGACCTCACACCTTTTTTTTTTTTTATGTGAAAATATAAAATTACTTTTTTTATTGGTTGTTCAAAACATTCCAAAGCTCTTGACATATCATATTTCATACATTAGATTCAAGTGGGTTATGAACTCCCATTTTTACCCCAAATACAGATTGCAGAATCACATCGGTTACACATCCACATTTTTACATAATGCCCTATTAGTGACTGTTGTATTCTGCTACCTTTCCTATCCCCTACTATCCCCCCTCCCCTCCCCTCCCATCTTCTCTCTCTACCCCATCTACTGTAATTCATTTCCCTCCTTGTTTTTTTTCCCATTCCCCTCACAACCTCTTATATGTAATTTTGTATAACTTTGAGGGTCTCCTTCCATTTCCATGCAATTTCCCTTTTCTCTCCCTTTCCCTCCCACCTCATGTCTCTGTTTAATGTTAATCTTTTCCTCCTGCTCTTCCTTCCTGCTCTGTTCTTAGTTGCTCTCATTATATCAAAGGAGACATTTGGCATTTGTTTTTTAGGGATTGGCTAGCTTCACTTAGCATAATCTGCTCTAATGTCATTCATTTCCCTGCAAATTCCATGATTTTGTCATTTTTTAGTGCAGAGTAATACTCCATTGTGTATAAATGCCACATTTTTTTTATCCATTTATCTATTGAAGGGCATCTAAGTTGGTTCCACAGTCTAGCTATTGTGAATTGTGCTGCTGTGAACATCAATGTAGCAGTATCCCTATAGTACACTCTTTTAAGGTCTTCAGGGAATAGTCCGAGAAGGGCAATAGCTGGGTCAAATGGTGGTTCCATTCCCAGCTTTCCTAGGAATCTCCATACTGCTTTCCAAAGTGGCCTCACCAATTTGCAGTCCCACCAGCAATGTACAAGTGTACCCTTTTCCCCACATCCTCGCCAGCACTTGTTGTTGTTTGACTTCAGAATGGCTGCCAATCTTACTGGAGTGAGATGGCATCTTAGGGTGGTTTTGATTTGCATTTCTCCGACTGCTAGAGATGATGAGCATTTTTTCATGTACTTGTTGATTGATTGTATGTCCTCCTCTGACAAGTGTCTGTTCAGGTCCTTGGCCCATTTGTTGATTGGGTTATTTGTTATCCTATTGTTTAATTTTTTGAGTTCTTTGTATACTCTGGATATTAGGGCTCTATCTGAAGTGTGAGGAGTAAAAATTTGTTCCCATGATGTAGGCTCCCTATTTACCTCTCTTATTGTTTCTCTTGCTGAGAAAAAAACTTTTTAGTTTAAGTAAGTCCCATTTGTTGATTCTTGTCATTAACTCTTATGCTATGAGTGTCCTGTTAAGGAATTTGGAGCCTGACCCCACAATATGTAGATCGGAGCCAACTTTTTCTTCTATCAGACGAAGAGTCTCTGATTTGATATCAAGTTCCTTGATCCATTTTGAGTTAACTTTTGTGCATGGCGAGAGGAGGGGATTCAGTTTCATTTTGTTGCATATGGATTTCCAGTTTTCCCAGCACCATTTATTGAAGATGCTATCCTTCCTCCATTGCATGCTTTTAGCCCCCTTATCAAATATAAGATAGTTGTAACTTTGTGAATTAGTCTCTGTGTCCTCTATTCTGTACCATTGGTCCACCCGCCTGTTTTGGTACCAGTACCATGCTGGTTTTTTTTACTATTGCTCTGTAGTATAGTTTGAAATCTGGTATCACTATGCCGCCTGATTCACACTTCCTGCTTAGAGTTGCTTTTGCACCTTGACCCATGAAAATCAGCATACTCACTTAGCTACAGAAGGGCAGCCTCCCTTTTGTTCCAAGAAAAGATGTTAGGTCTCAATATGGTTCTGCATGCCATTCTGAAAATAACTTCCCCTTCCAAAGTTTAGGTCACAGTGGTTGCATTTCAAAAAAGTACAGTTTTTATATAAATATTATATAAACAAATAGTTTAAATTTATATTAATATATTTTATATCAATCGATATATGTACTACACACACACACACACACACACACACACACATACACGATAGGATAGCAAATAACTTTGTTCAATAATAGAAACAAAGACCTCTTATCAAAATACAAATAGGTTTATTCACTTTATGTATAGCATTTCCTCCACAAACCTTCCATTAAAGGACTAGGAAATCAAATTTTTTTAAACCCACTATTTTTAAGTTTTCTTATGTAGCTTTCTAGGTTAGAATCTTGACTTCCTTTTACCAATAGTGATAAAGGGTACATTTTTCAAGTTTCTAAAATGAAACCTAAGAAAAAGTTGTTAATGATGACCTGTCTCTAGACACACACACACACACACACACACACACGGTTGTCTTTGTCATTAGATAATTAAAAATTATGGATTCTATAACTGTTGCCTTGAACAAAGCACAAGTTATTTGCTTTTAATACATATCACTGCACAGAAATTTCATCCCCGTCCAAATTATACCATTCTGAATTCTTCATCTGCACTAAACAGCAGACTTACAAAGGATCAGTTACCTGGCATTGACTGAGCTTTGCAGGGTGCACAGATCTGAAGAGGCAGAACTGGCTGGAAACCATTTCCACCCCTAGTGAGCAATTTACTCATGATTGCTTGGGGAAAATACTGGAAATATTGCTTCTGTGTAAAGTTTGCAACTTCCAGTTGTCAGCTCTTTGCCAAGCAGTTATTTCCAAGTATAGCTTTAGAAGCAAAGCATACTCAGGCCAGTGATAATGGTGGTGTTCATACCCTACTTGGTGTATGCAGAGCACAAAAACTGCTAATTACAGGAGTTAATTCACACCATATCCCTCTGAGGCAAGTGAGTTTGTTATCCTTGTTGTATGGCTGGGGGAAAAGCAATGGAAATTCTAAGTGGCTTTCCTCCAGCCACACAGGTTAGTTTTAGCAGCCCAGATTAAACTAAAGGGTGCATTATTAGAGTTGGAGTAGGTGGGAAGCCTAAGAACTGGATAGAAAAAGGAGATAGGACCCTGGTAAAAATCAAACCAGAGGCATTTCTTCCAAGGGGATACTGAAGTCTAGACAGAAACCTAATTATCTCCTATGCATATATTTCATTGGCTAAAACATATTTGTTTTCCAAAGTAAAATCTCTTACTTATAAACAGAATCATCCATCTAATACTTTGCTTTCATTTCTACACTGAAATTCTTTATGCTATGTTAATTCAATGACAAGAAGTAGCATCTGAATTAAACAAGAAAAAATCCCTTGATCCATATTTGCTGTATGACTCCTCAGCCAGGAGCACAATCAAAATAGTCTCTGTGCACCTGCTATAGCCAGCACCAGCCAGCCTCTATGCAATGTCTCCAGACTCTTCCTTCCAGAACCAGAAAAAGAGCAAATAGAGCACTGGTGTCCATCAGAAGGCAGACATGTCCTCCTGGTAGTATCTACTCATGGAACACAATCTTGATTTCTTGGACCCATGGGAAACATCACTCAATTTGTTAGTTGACAAAATTAGCTTGAGAAGAGGGAAGAATGTGCATTTTTTTTTCTCTGTTACTAAATAGAATGAATTTTCATTCAAGATCTAGGACCACTTGACAATAAAGACTCCTCAGATTACTCAACAACTCTTCATGGAATGTCTGCCTCATGTTAGACAGTATATGAAACACTGATGAAATATAGGTGAAGCTTCCTGCCTTCCAGGAGTTGACCATCACGTGAGGGGAAAGATTAGTATGATGTGGAGGTGCGATGACAACAATCAGGGCACCCTGGAGTACAGGAGGGATCGCACTGGAGTACAAGTTGGCAGAGCTCACTCAGATTTAGGAACAATGCTTTGACATGCCCAGACATAGGTAGACCACAACTATCAGCAACTTTGGTAACATCATCAAGAGGTTTGAGTTTTTGTTGTTGTTGTTGTTGTTCATTTATTAGTTAGATAGCCTAAAAATTGCCTCACATTCAGCCTACTGCATGCTAGGTTCACAGGAACATTGGTTACTATGACTTGACTGTTCCCTGGGCTCTGTACAAGAGTTCTGAATGGGAGGTGCCCCTAAACAGCCTCCTTTCCACTTATCTGAGCCAATGTTACTAACTGAAATTCAAGAAATTCCAGCTTTGAAAAACTATACTCTTTTAGCTTTATCTACTCAAGGCAAAATTTGTTGCAAAGACTGTAAAAACATTAACAATATATTAATAGCTTTTATTCTGTTTTACCTATATATTCCAGTTGCAAAAAATAGGCCTGTATAAATAATTTATTACTCAAAATTACTCCAAACCAAGACTAGAGAGGGTAAATAACTTGCTTCACATCAGAGTAGACGGTGGATCCAGAATTTGAACTCAACCTCTTTTTTTGTTTTGAATACTTTGCTTGGTAGTTGCTGGCAACACAAGAGGTAGATAGGACTCTTGCCCTTACAAAATTGATCATTGTCTGCAGGTGTAGACACAGTCAATAGCCACAGGGTGGGGGGCGGGGTGGGGGTGCTGTCTTGCTCTCCTCAATTGTGGCATACAAATTGCAAATGGTAAAGAAGTCAGGGAGTAAGTAGTTCAGTGGCTGGCCCAGCTTTGAGGAGGAGGAATGATTTGCATATCCTGCCTGAAAAATCAACCTAAGGGTAAAGAGGTGGAGATCATCTAGGAGATTCATCCTGAGTAGCACAGTGGGGTGAGGGCAGGCAGGAAGAAACCCCGTGGTCCTCACTGGAGCAAGGGTACTTGCTTATCTATAGTAGGGCCAGATTGTGGAGGAGTTGAGGTACCAAAGTAAAGCATCTGATATTGATAAATTCTAAGTATCACTAATGAAAATATTAGCTTATCAGTTCTCTGTTTAAAAGAATCTCAAATTTAGAGCTGTCTTCCCTGAGAGTCATATTATGCAACTCCTCCTGGATTCCTGGATTTTTTTATGCAACCCACATAACTGTTACTGTGTTCTGGCTGCTCTCCACGTGCCATGCACTCTGCTAAGCCTCTGCTATGCATTACCTTGTTCATTCCTCACAAAATACCCTGAAGATAGTACCATGATTTTTCCCATTTTATAGATGAAGCATGAAAAAATAGAGTGAATTAAAAAAAAATTATAGAAGTCTTACCGCTAAATAGGTGGCAAGTCTAGGATTTGTATCCAAACAGCCTGGTGTCAGAACCGCCATTCCTAACCATGCCTCCAAGGTATATCTCAATAGCCCATAGGAAATACCTGTCCATCCTCTGCCTGAGACCACCAGTTGGGGGCACTCACCATCCTTCCCAAACAGCTCTGCCTACTGTACTTAGTCTTCCATGCAACATAGGTAACTTACGTTTATTGTACTTGATATTGGATCTTTTATCTTTGAAGAATGTTCAGGATAGGTTGAATAAAGAAGACTGGAAAAAAGAAATAATTTAAGAGGCTGTTTCTGTAATCCAGAAGTGAATGAGCAGATCTTGAGAAATAGAATTACTGAAAGGCCTTTGCAAAAAAAAAAAGAAATGATTTAGAATTAAGATAATATTTAGAAAAATGTAGAAATGTACCTTGTGGTTAGTCTTTAGCCAGAAGTTTATGGTGACTACTCTAGAAATTATGCAGGTCTTGAGTTTTCACATATGATTAGGATTAAGAATACCATTTGTCCACTCTCACTTTTTTTTATCAATTGGTAATAAAATCTTACAATTTATGAAAATTACTAAATTATATATACTATTGATCATGAAATATTAATATATCTTTTCTCAGAGTTCAAATCTGCTCCTTTTTATGTTTTATTCAAGTTTATCATGTGCCTTTGTTAAAATGTCAGTATGTTGGTCAGTGTCTCTCACTTATCAAAATATGTCCTCGCCAAATAAAAACAGTAACAGCTCTGATAAAATTGATGACTTTAAAAAAATTAAAACTCTCTTGTGTCCAGCCATCCCTTTATCGAATAGAGCAAGTCTTTATTCAGAAGGGGATGAGAAGTATAGAAATTGATTTAATTGATGATATAAAAATAAATTAAAATATGATCAATATTTAGGGAAATACTCCATTTCACACTCGGAAGTATAAAAGTAACACAAGTTCAGTAGTTTAGATATGCAAGACTTCACTTGTTCTTTCATTCATTCATTTATTTCTGTACCCATTCAATCATTATTTATTGCATGTGCAGGTTCTTGGGGTAGAATCATTACCAAAAAGTTCCCTGCTCTCACACAAACTCCTGCCAAAAGGTGTCAAAATATTTCTGTTGAAAAAATTCAGTTAACAGAAGTTTCCATTTTCTAAGTAGGTAAATCTATACATCAATTTGTGATGGACCAGTTAGTCTTCTCTGCTTTCTAAATGCATAGCTAACATAAATTCCAAGCCAGTGTTTCCAAAATACATTCCTCAACATAACTGTCCTATGAGATGCTCTTTGAAAAAAAGTTCCCACAGATAAATAACAAAGGAAAAAGTGTCATGGTCATCTTCTTATTGAAGAATAACAATGAATATTAACTTAGTGACAATTTGAAATTTGTGTCATCAATAAACCTATTTTTTAAATTAGTCTTTCACAACTTTCAACTCTATTAGTCTGTTTCTCATTGCCATAAAAATACCAGAATCAGGCTAACATTATAAAGAAAGGAGGTTTGTTTAGCTCACAGTTCTAGATGCTGAAAGTCCAAACAACATGGCACCGGCATGGGCCCATCTTTTCTGTGACACCTAATGGTAGGTGTCAACAGTAGGGGTATATGTGGGAGGAAGAAATCATATTGCCAAACAGGAAATTAGAGAGGCCAGAGTCCCATGGTCTCTTCCAAGGGCATGTCCACTAGTAGGAACTTCCACTGGATTTCAACTCTTAATAGTCCACCACCTCCCCCTATAACCCACCACATTGAGGATCAAGTCTCCAACACCAGAAACCTTGGAGACACATTCAAACCATAGTGATGGTAAACTTCTTTTCTTAGAGAAACTCTTACTAACTCACCAAGAAACACATGATTAAGCACCATATACATGATCTTGTTTCTGGTAGGTGGATGCCAATTCTCCCCACCATGCCTCTCTTGGCCCTCCTAATACAAGCAGGGTCACAGATGAGCCACTAAGCTCCAAGGTCAAATATCTGCTTCCTTTAATAGCTCTCCCAAATGTTTCTCATCAGTAGTCAGGGTGCCCTTCAGCCTTTCTAAAGGTGAGCTCCTGGAAGAATTTATTAACTAACTGAAATTTTTAAGACAAGACCTATCAGCTTCTAAGTTTTGCATTTTTTTAGTGCAGAACTGGGCTTTGATCTGCAGGTTTTCACATTTCTCTTTCACCTTGTCCTCCTTATCCTTTATTTACATACACAAAGCACAAAAGTCTCTGGTCCTCCACCTAGAAAAGCACTATACCAATAGATATTAGTGTAAAGATATAATTATGACTTCTCAGAGTAGTGAAGTGGTAATAATCAGCTACTAGCTTGTTTTTCCTTAATTGTAGCAATTTAATTAAGTTGCATTTTCATATTATTGATTTTTTTTAAACCCACAATCTGATCACTTGCAAGTGACCCTATTAACTGAAAGTTGACTGTATATGAGGATATCATTCCTAAGCCCAATTTTAAGATGTACATCCTAAACTATTTCTGTATTAGTCACAAATAAGTACATAGGTCCTTGGAACCAGACAGCCTGTATTCATTTTCTTACCACCAGGTTCTGTCACTTAGTAGGTAAATGACCTTGAGCAAGTTAATTCACTTATATGTGGCTCAGTTTCCCTATTATAAAATTTTAGCCCTCTAGTCTAGATTGGAAAATGGGGTAGAAACCAATCACACTGGTTTTATCTTCAAATTAGTTAATATATTTATTATTATTATTATTATTATTATATTATAAGTGTATACACATAAGTGTGTGTGTGTGTATATTTTATATATATATATATATATATAGTTGGCTTGAATTTGGGTTTCACTCTCACTCTTCTCCAGCTGCCTGACTTAAGATGCTACATGAATCACAATACCCCATAGATGTGCTTCTAAAAGCACATGTGGACATGTACATACACACACACACACACACAGTTCTTTTATAGAGACTCCATTTAAGGGGAAACACTCTTGGAAACAAATAATTTACCTCCCTCCAACCTCTATAACACAGAGATTTGGCTTTATATAGGCACCTATTTTTTTAATTTTTTTTTTAGTTGTATGAGCTTCTATTTTACTTATTTATTTATTTTTATGTGGTGCTGAGGCTCAAACTCAGTGCCTCACATCTACTAGGCAAGTGCTCTACCACTGAGCTATAGCCCCAGCCTCAGGCACCTTTTTTATATACTCACTTTTCTCAATAAATAGATTTTGCTTTGCAGATTCACATTTTTTTGTATGCTCAATTTTCTTAAAGCATAATCGAGATGCCTGATTCTTTTTCTCAGAAGTCCTGCCCACCATTCCTAGATCCTGCACACCAACACATGCCTGCTAACTTTCCTTATTTAAGTCTAGTTTACAGACTGCCCACTTCCACTTTGGAATGTACCTGTATATTTGTCCCAAAGGTTTGCAGCTTCTAGCCTGGCCCATTAAAATACGTTCTCCTTATGACTCAATGATTTGGCTGGCAGTCATGGTATACATGATGTGTATATATGACTGATATTTTTCCATTTTATCTGACTGGGTCATTGTGTTGTAGCCACAGCCACAACATGTATTATGTTCCACAAAAGACTACGTGAATTGGATGTTAGGTCTCCACAACCTAAGGTTCCTTTTACTATCAAATCAACTTTCCTGCAGCCTTCTGGTTCATTCTGGAAAATGGGGTGGGGGACCCAGCATTGGTTTGAACTTTAAATGAATCAATTTATTTTGTGTAGGAGGGCTTCAGTTCATCACTAATCTTGAGAAGTGAAGTGAGCATAGATCTGGTAGAATGCTTCTGTAAAAGAAAGAAGATGCCCAGATGCCCTGGCCATAGGTACTATATATGGACTTAAATAAATAAATTAAGAAACTAATTTCACATAGGCCACCAAGCAGTCATGAGATGTTAATGACTTTTAGTCACTGCCAACCTGGACAAAATTCAAGCCAATGACCTATGGGTGAAAGGCTCTATATATCCCATTACCAATCCCCTGAGCCATCCAGTCGCCCCTGACAAGGTATTTCATCATACCAAGTACAGTGCAGTACAACAGTCCAAATTCCTATACTGTCAGGAAAACTTCTTCCACTTGAGAATTTTAAAAGCACATCAAAGAAAGGCAGAAAACCTAGTTCCTCAAATAAAGGAGTAGTTATTAATTTAAAAAAAAAAAACTTTGGAAGAAGGGAGACATGAGTTTATATATGTACATGCACATAATGTTGAAATGTTTTTTTAATCTTAATATTTTTGTTATATTTATTTCGCTGAACATTTGATTCAGTAATATTTAGTAAACTGGCATATTTTGGAATTTCATTTAAAAAGTCATTAATTTTAGTTTAACATTTGTATAAAGCTGATTCGTTAAACCAACAGTGCCTTCCTTCTAGCTTGTTTTTAAGTGTCATAAATAAATGACTTAAATGTCTCACAAGACAAATGTTCTTTAATCATCTAATGCACTCATTTATCCTAAGCCTTAACCTTAGTCCTAAATTAAGTCTGTTGCGAAAACATAACTTCATCTAAAAACACCCATCAATCCTACATGGTTTTGATAAGCACATTTAAAAAACATAAACCATCAGACAGTTGTCAATCTGGGTGAAGCCCAGTCCCATTTAAGAGTTATTCCCCAGCACCCATATTTCATACCCACACCACCAACAGAATTATAAGAGAGAATGGCTGGTATTTGGGCCTTTGCTGAAAGTATCTTATTATTATATTTCATTTACATTTGGATATTTGCAAATACATTTTATGAGAATGTGAAATGAAACAAAGACTAGAGAAAAAAGACAGTCCCCTTTCTACATCAGATACATTGGGTTTTGTTTGGAGAAAATATTAATAATTTGACAATGCTGTAAATACATTAAAATTTCATGATCACATATTTAGTAAATTGCATGTCATGCCTTTGATTAATTTTCATTTGTTCATGGTCCTAAAAATCTGTCAAAGAATCTGGCTGCTCAGGGCTCATACATGAGTAATGATTACCGAAATGTTTGGTGCAAGGAGAAACGAAGTGAAAGTGTAATGGAATAAACACTTGACTAAATTGGGTACTTAATACCTCATAACTAAAAATTCAGCTTGGTGAAATCTTAGCTTTGACAGGTACCCACTTTAATTCCAAATTAATTCTTATGTCTTTTATTTGCCAATGGTACCCTTTCACAGTAGGGCAAAGATAATCTTCCTGTTTTTCTACTGGTTTCCTTGGGTCCTGCAGAATTATTACCACAGAGCCCCTTGGGGTTGTTGGATGCTCCCTCCCTCCCGGACTGGGGCTTTAAAATTTTTTTTAAATAGATAAGAGCATTCAGCAAATAGCTACATTGAGAATAAACTCAAAAATTATCACCAAGGCCCTTCCTCTGCCATAATTTGTCAAATCTGCTGATAGGAAACAAATTCTATTCATAAAGATTTTATTTGGGGGGGGGTACTCTTGTGATTTGGTAGCAATTCAATTATAGTTTTGTGAGATAGTGAGCCCAGAGAGGGAATCCAGACTGACAAGAAATATGACAGGACAGTTACAGAGTGTTTATGCAATTAAACTTTCACTGACAATACCTGCAGAATGATGAATGCGTGGGCGGAGGTATGTGAGCGCAGGCAATGCCCCACAAGTATTGCCCATTTTTCATTATTATACAACTGTTCAGATCTTTCAAGAACAGCCTGAAGTGAGGTGGAAAAGAGAGTGCTGTTCTGCAGCATGTTAACCAAATGCCTTTTTTTTTCCTTCCCTCCCTCCAATGGGTCTTGATGTGCCAGGTGATAAAAGAACATCTATTTTAGAAAAATGTTTCGAAAAGATTAAGATTTACCCTAAGCTTGACATGTATTAATTTTGGATACCGAAAGAGGTTTTTATTCTTTTTTCCTTCTGCAACTTTATATCACTTCCCAACTGATAGAAGAGTGCATAATTAAACTGTTGGGTTATTCATTTTATGCAAGCAGGTGCAAAGGGCACTAAAAAGTAGGATTTTACTGATGTTAGATTAAGAAAGAAAGGAGAAACTTAAAAGCCTTTTGTAGAGAACCAGAAAAGCTTACCGACAAGATTAATTTGGTTGGGCAAAGTCAGTATTGTATGTCTCCGTCTTCCAAGGATATATGAAATAGGGAAAGTTGCAGGATTTCAGAGCTTCTAAAAGACTGTGGAGATTTTTAGGTTGTTAACAGCCTCATTTGGAATCATTATGTAGGACTATCAGTTTGGGATATGATTTTGAGGTTTTTTTTTTTTTTTTTTTTTTTTTTTTTTTTTTTTTTTTTTTTTTTAACATGCATTAAAGACCCTCATGTCTTTAAAAAAGAAAAAAAGATTGGAGTTGATTTGTGTAGACTTCATGTTGGCAAAATCAGCAGTGCCTGGAATGACAACTGAACTTGCAACAAAGCCAATTCCTCCCCGAACACAGAGCTTGGATGATGCATGTGTTGCAGGGAGAGAAAACAGTCCCAGCATGTGGCACAAATAGGCAAATGGCGGAAGCAAAAGCCACGTGTCTTCCCTTAATATTTACACATCTATTTAAATTAATGAGATTTACTTGGGGAAAGGAAATGATATTCATCCTCAAACCATTCATTCATTGATTTTTTGACCTCTGAAAAGCTGCTTTTGATAACAGTTTTTTGTTTTTGTTTTGCTTTGCTTAAGATTGGTTCTCTTTTGTTAATAACATTCTTATCCATTCTGAGGAACTGGAAATCTTGAATTTTTTTACTTAGAAAATTTCAGTTGTTATAACCAACCACTATTACTTTTTCCTCTATTTGGGTCCATACTCAAAGGCAGAGACCAAAGTTGTGTGCCTAACTAGACAACTGTTTCTGGACTGAGTTTTGGGGTCAGTATTGAGCTTCAACATGAGGTGATTATAAATCAGACTCATATCTAGAGACAGTGTCTACATGATTCCATCAATTTGATAAATTCAGTGAAATAATGGGTCACTTCAGTAGAAGCAAAACTGTCAACCTTGTTTGTACTAGAGGTGAGGTAACCAGACATCTCTATCAAAATGACCAACCCAGAAATCCCAGATAAACTATAGTCTCAATATGAGTTTTTATAATTATCTCTTTGGCCTAAAACTTATACTCTATTACATTTATTAAAAAAAGACCCTGATTTTGTCAGATATATTTTTAATATGCACTAAAATTGGTAGTTAAAAAATATATTGTTTTCACATTACTTAGGTGTTAAAATTACATGGTGGTGTTCCTTTATTTTCAAAAATCAAACCTAATCCTGTTAATTCAAAGTGAATAACAAACAGGACTAAGACTTTTTCCCAAGTTGTTACATTTATTCAACCTGCTTGTGTTTTGTTCTTCATCATAATTATTTCCAAGTCAAATCTGCACTGATTTCCTTGCGGACCCGCGTACCTCTGACTAACTTAAAGAATTGAGCTGGGATAATTCACACAATTCCTCAGGGGTCATGTTCACTGTTTTTTTTCAAGGACATTTTTATTACAAAGCTGATGAAATTTGCATATTAATTCATTTCTTTCAATTTTTTAAGATTAAATGTTGTCAACATGTATCAGTGCAAGGCTCTGACAGTGCTGATGAAATGGGTCAGTCAAGCTTGAACATTTAGAGTAATGCAGCCATCTGCAACCCCCTCGCCCCTTGTGGAGTTCTGTGCTACCATTGCAACTTGATTAAAAAAAGTTTTATTCAACACAGGATATTAAAACATTATCTAAGAAATGATATGTGTTAGTCTTTCCATTTGCCCAGAAAGTGAATTTGACAACAAAATGGATAGAGGAAATCCTGGCTGACTTGGAGTTAGTGTTGCATCAGTCTCAATTAAACAACAGCCCAAAAAAGCCCCCCAAAAGTTTTAAGTTTGGTGAAAGGAACTTGGAAGGGAATTTGAATTTAATGTTTCCTCTCCTATGTGAATAATAGTCAGAGAAGGTCTTCGCAGTTATAGTCCAGGCAAGGAGAAGGGGGACAGGTGACAGGAGGTAGAAGAGCTTCTATAACTTACTTCCCAGTGTCCTCAGAGGTGAACTGCCCTTTATTTTGTGCACAACTAATAAGAACAACCTTCACTGGTCATATCTAAAGGCCTTACAATGATACCTGTATGTACGTGATTTTCATTTCTCTCCACATACCCAACATGAACACTAAGCTACATTGACTTATCCAGTAAGTCTCATTCCATCAGACACTCTCAAACATGAAGACCACTTGAGTGAGAAATCCCTTTAAGATTGCCTTTCTGTGTGAACCCTCATGACCTTTCCAGATCACTTAATTCTATGCCAGAGTTTTGGTATGTACATTTTTGGGGATGTACATGATGCCATTAATAGATTCCAAAGGCCACCCAAAGGAGGATAAAAATCGCCAGACTGCTAAATGTGGGTAGCAAGGTACCCTGCAACCACATGGCTTCATTCTGGCCATATGGATAATGGAGGTACCTTTTCATACCTCCACAGTATGAAAAGTCACTTACAATACTTTGAGGTTCTCCTGGGAAAACCTCACAGAAACAGATGACCCCAACTTTTCAACTCTATCTCTGCTTGTACGTGGTCACCTCCTGGGAGCTTCAGAAATAGTTCATAGGTTTTAAAAAAAAAAAAAAAAAACACTATTTTCTTTGAATGTAATTTGTAGGTAAATAAAGTCATATACTAATCACATTAAAGATTCTGATTTTTGAGGTTGCTCCCCATTAGCAAGCACTGTGTCCACCACTAAATTCCTAGTCAATGCATTTGTCCAATATATGTAAGATACCATTAGCTAGAAAAGTTTGTTTCTCAAAGTGAAAGAAAAAAAAATACAATATCTAGAATGAAGGGAACAACAGAAAAAGAAAGTTGTCTCAGAAATGGTTTTATCTTGATTTTGAATTAAACTCCCAAACTCATATTGGATTGAAAAATCAAAATCAGACTTCACATTGTCGAGTTGGAAAATGTCAGATATGAAATATTTAAACTGTGGAATACAGTCTTCGACTTTGGGTTATAAAACTTTAATTTTGTGAGTTGGTAGCACTCCAATAGTTCAATATTTTTAATTCTACAAATCCATGTTTATTAACTTTCAAGGTTTAAACAGTATCACCAAGTCTATTGAAACTAAATTATTCTGACTTGTGAGAGCTATAGGGTAGCTATAATTTGTTTTCTATTTCTACATAAGTGACAAAGACAAAAGAAAGAACAAATAAAAGGAATTGATTGCCACAACAATCCCTTTTTATACTTTCAAAATGACCTAAAACTCTCCTGATCATTACAGCAAGAACTCAAGCCCACAAAGCTTTAACTGTGGGGTTTTCCGGTGTAAGTCCAGTGGTACCTTATGTAGGGGTTGCCCTATATTCTTAAAAAATGAGAAATGAAGCATATTCCTCCCAAAAAAGAGACATTCCTGGGCTGGGGATGTGGCTCAAGCGGTAGCACGCTTGCCTGGCATGCGTGCGGCCCGGGTTCGATCCTCAGCACCACATACAAACAAAGATGTTGTGTCCGCCAAGAACTAAAAAAATAAATAAATATTAAAATTCTGTCTCTCTCTCCCCCTCTCTGTCTCTCTCTCACTCTCTCTTAAAAAAAAAAAAAAGAAAAAGAAACATTCCTTTCTTTCCTTCTTATTTAGGAAATACAATCTGGTACTCTTATGATAGCTTTGAAAGCCTTTACCTCAATGTCATGATTAGTTGCTAATAGCATTGATGATTTTTCATTTCTCTCCAATTATCACTCTTGTAATTCCCCCAATGCTTCATCCTTATTCCTAGTGATTATCTAGCATGTCACTGTTCATTTGCTAATTTATTCAGCATTTGTTCAACACATACTATGTGCCAACTAAGTGAAATCCTATCATGAGGCAGTGTTGTGTCACAAAAGAATCCTAGACTAGAAGATAAACCCACAGTTCACTCCTGATTCTATCTCTATCAACTGGCTTGCCTTTTAAGCGTGTGTTTACACTCTGAGCTACGTTCCCCACCCACAATATGAAACTAGCATTTAAACTAGCATTTACTCATCAAAAGATGTAATAAATATCAAAGTACTTTAAAAAAAGCAAAGTGTTTTATTTAAACAGCTCAGCGGAGAAACACATTTGGTAAGTACTGTAGCACAGTTCATTGGAGGTCATCTTGTAATTCTTACGTTTTTATAGGTGAACAGTGGTCTCTTGGATGTTTACACTCTAATACCATATCCATAGCAGCTGCTGTTGACTTCAACATCCAAGTTAGATTATCCAACACAGTTTTGATGAAATTCATTCCTCTACCTAACTTAATCTGTATGTAATTTAGTTTGTTGCCTGGGAAGGAAAGTACATTTGCTGTAAACCCGAACTTCTTGTTGCTAGCAAGAAAATTCGGTTGTTTTGTTTATTGCTTTTGTTTCATATATAATGTATATGACTTCATGATGATTTGTTCAGGGAAGAGAAATTGAAGAGTTACCCTTGCATCTAGAATCTGCTGAACATGTGCGACAAAAGCATTACCTTCTTTTGAGTTACCCAAATCAACTTGAAATACTAAGTTATTCTCCTAGGGGCTATTTTCTCTGCAAAATTATGAGCTTTCTCCTCATTCAGTGATGAGTCTTTTCTTGGCTTTACAAAGCCATGTCTTTCTTCACTTCAAGTTTTGTTAAGCTACCTACTGCCTATTCTAGGTCCAAAGTTCTCAAACATTCGAGTACAGGAGAATTTTGTTCAAAGTGAAGATTCTGGTCACCATCCCTGGATATCCAGATGCCTGCTTACATCACTGAAGCTTTTCTGAGCCATGTTTGTCATCTAAATAAATCCACATCCCATGTCTGTCAGACTACAATTCTATCCAAATGCCAGGCCAGATTATCTCCCAGGCAGCTTGGAGCCACACAACCACATCTTTCAGATAATCTAGGGGTTTGGCTGAACTTTCCTTCTTGATTGGGGTGATCACAATATAGGATGAGCTGATTTGAATTATTCATTCTGAAAACCAAAAGAACTTTCCTTCATTTTTTTTGATATGTGAGTTAATTATGAGGGATGGGGAGAAACTGCATTTATGGTGCCAATACAAATGAAAGTTCAGTCTCTAGCAAGACTAATTAAACACAAAACTCATTCTCCAAAAATAACCTGCTCAGAATGAACCTTTTCATTGGTCTTCTCATGTGGAGATGGGAGAATATGGTAAATTGATAGCCAAGTTGATGATGGAGAAGTATACCTTAGAGTTGTAACTTAGCCACGAACTTACGAAAGCTTCATAAAGAATTACATGTCCATGTGTATCAAATAGACTCTTCTTCCTTCTCTCCAAACAATATACAGACTTTAATATATGGATCGATCAATGGTGGCAAGAGAGATTTGGATGAGAGATGGTTAAATTAGTGCAAGGATCACGTACTTAATTCTTCCCCATAGCATAGGCAGAATATTTAGGCATTCTGTTTCTTCTCCTCAAAATGTCTTTCTCTTAAATGGGTACAATTATAATAAGCACCTTAATAAATTTCCACCCTGGGAGAACTCTTTCTGCTTAATATTTAAGAGAATATATCCTTTCAGATGTGGCTTTGAGTGACTATAACCTCATATGCAACTCATGCATCCCACAGTCTGCACAGCCCCAGGCAGGCCGTGGCAAAGAGCTGAGACACAGGCCCTGCCCTCCAGGAGCTGGGGTTCTGGTGAGCACTGGCAGTAAGTGACATGTTACACAAGTCATTACTCAAGTTACAATCACAGGGCTGGAAAGGACAACTATAAGGTGCCAAGAGACATAACAGGGTGACCTCCAGAATTTCCAGAAGGTAGATAAATATTTAAATATTCTCATTTCCCTTTTTGCTTAGGAAATAGGAACACAACGGTAAGGATATTTTTAAATGTATAAATAAGCAATTTGTGGCTATTTGCCATGACACTAGGCAATTCTATGCTCTTTTGAAGGGGAGAGGAAAGTCTTAGGTTTAACTCCCTTCAAGAGACATAGCATTAAAGCTGCTGCTTCTCCAGCCCTCAGAAGGTGTTCAGGGGGCACTACAGGAATAGTTTATATCTTGAAATTATTTTATGCTCCAAAGTAGGTAAATCACAGTTTTAAGTTTAGAACTTTAAAAAATTTTCTCCTCATCACGTGAAATGTCCCCCATTGATCTTGCTTTTCAGGTCTTTCTGAATTGGTACTACCTGCCCCTAAATGTTAGCTTTTAGAACTCCTACCTTAGTTCCCTTTTTTACAGGGGTTTCACAAAGGAATCTTAAATATTCTAGTAGAACTTCCTATTTGAAGTGGATCCTGTGCAGAAGGAACACTTACAAAAATATCCAGTGTAGCTTGCTTGCTTTCGAAAAAATGAAGAGGAGTGATCTATAGTCAATCAATAGTCAGGACTCAGCTAAATAAATGAAGGTGCACCATACAACTAAAATACTATATAGCCATTAAAAAGAATGGTGAAGGGGCTGGGGTTGTAGCTCAGTGGTAGAGCATTTGCCTAGCATGTGTGAGGCACTGGGTTAATTCTGAGCACCATATATAAATAAAATAAAGGGCATCAATAACTAAAAAAAATTTTAACAACAACAACAAAAGAATGGTTAAGATGTACATGTTCAAATATGGAAGCATTTCTGAGATATAAAGCAAAAACAACAACCAAAAAGTGGCAAGGGACAGAGCAATGTAAATAGGCTGCTATCATTGAGCATTGAGAGAAAGCATCGGCCAACACATGAACTGGCATAGGCATGAAGCATCTCTGCAAAGATTCAGAGCACACTGGGGCAGAGTAGTCTTGGGAGAGACTGGAAATTTGGGGTAGGAGCTGGGAGTAAGGCTTGTTTTCATTCTACACCCCTCCCTGCTATTTAAACTTTAAAAAAAAAAAAAAACGCATGTATGTGTTAACTTTTAATTTCTAATTGTTAGAAAATACTAAACATTTAAAAGCTGGATATGTCTTTTTGAAGAAATATCATCAATTAAAATCAAGTAATCAAATAAAAGGAAAATCTTTTTTTTTTTTTTACAAATTATACTTTTTATAATGAAAACAGCCCTGCTACACTGTAAATTTGCATCAACAATATATCTATTTTTCCCTAAACTGAAGTACAAGAAAAAGAAAAGCTCAGGAAAAAAAATTATTTGCACTGAATCACCAAGCAGTTAGCTCCTCCAGGCTCACAGACAGAAAGGGCGCCAGGAAAGCAGCTGCACTCATGGAAAAGGAGAAAAGCAAATCAGAATGCAGCCCTGTGACCTCTGGCAACAAATAGTGCTCAATGTGGAATGGGCACTCCTAGAACATTCCATGCTGAAACGCTTTGCCTCGGCCAGAGTAATTAGAACTGTAATTCAGATTTGGATTTTTCTCCGAGGTTTCACAGCTTATGAAGTCAGCAGAACAAGGTTATTAAATCATAGCCTAGTACCAAGTCAAAGAGATTTTTCTAAATGTAGAAGACAGGGAAATGCAAGCCCCAGCTGAGCAGTCCTGGGGGTGAGGCGATGAACCCATACAAGGCACAGCTAATGACCTGTTTTAGGGGCATAGCTCATATATTCCAAATAACAGGGGGGAAAGAATTCCAAATAGCTTAACATCATTAAACCCAAAATGCTATTGGATCCTTCCTCTGTGGCATCATAAAATACCTTATCCAAGTGGAGAAGGGATATGCTAGCTGTAAATCATGGAAAGTTTATGCCACCCCAGATGCAAACTTCACACTAACTTGTTCACTCTGGGGAAGGTTCATGGGTTTGCTTTGTTTGGGGGTTTGGCTTGTTTTTTTTAAAGCAATAATAGTCTTTGTAGGATGGCTGCCGTGTCAGCATTTATCTTGAAACTCGTGGATATGAGTTCTGACTGGAGTCACCTTTCTGACAAGTGTTATTGCGACCGTGTTTTATATCCCTGTTCAGAATGGTTTCTAATGATAATGCTCTGTCTACCTCGCTGCTTCACACTAAATTATAGATGCCACGATGACAGGGCAAACTGCATCCGAGCGCCGAGCCCGGCTCCCCGTGTGATGTCAATGCCTCCACCCTTCTGTGCCTGGAATTAAAAATGGGAAGTGAAGATATGCAAAACATTTGTGCTTAAAAATAATGTTCTGTCAGTTATTAAACAAGTGATATTTCATTTAATCAGCTCAAGGGATTATTTTAAATGAAAAGGCAGAGAGGATGATTTTATTAACACATTCCTGCCCTAGAGTCCTACTGTAATAATTCTTTACCTGCCTAAATTAAAAAGTTATAATTCAGTCTGTCTACAGGAAGAAGTTCTGGGTGATTGGATTTTATGAGTTCTTTGATTTTTAGCTTCTCACAAATGGAGCTAAAGGCTGAAAAGCTTATCCTATAGCAGTGAGTGTTCAAGCCACTTAATAAATCACCTCTTCCCTAGATGGTGTTTGTGTCCAGGACGTATAAAGCCAGTGTGCCTCTGAATACCCTGGTTTATCAGAATGGGGTTCAGCTGACCAATCCACTTACATGTCTGAACCTCCCTGCAGTCCATTCCACCACTATTAAAGACAGTGTAGAAGATTTACTACTGTCCAAAATATATTTCTAAATGTTATTTGTCGATTATGTACTAAGCTCTATCTCAGATCTGAGGAAGAAGAGACACGGAAATGAATCTAATCTCATTTCTGGCCTTAATGGATTGTATAGGCTAGTAGGAGAGGCACCCCATGCACAAAGAATACAGGGATGTCTGTGAAACAAAGAACAGAGCAGAGGAGAACTGCAGTTCTGACTAGAAGATTCCAATACCTACCCTGCCTGGGTGAGAGGAAGCATGACCACTCCAACACCCCCCATGAACGTGGTGCTGTGTGGTTTGCCAAGTATTTTCAAACACATGCGTATGTTTGTTTACTTGAGCTCTGAGACAGTCCTGTGAGGTTAGGTGAGTCCTTAATATAATTTTTATTTTACAAATAAGAAAACTTCAAACAAATAAATAATTTTTGCCTGATTATTGATCTCATGATTTAAAACTGAACTTCAAAGTTTGTCCTCATTAAAACATACATTGTTGTTAACCTGCCGTCTGTTTGGTCATCCTACGTCAAAAGGAACACAGTATGCAAAACTGCGCATAGCTCTAAGTCCCTTTCTTAGGGAGAGTGTTTGTTCAGATGCTCACAGTGGACCCTGACTCCAAAAGACTAAGAATCACAGTTTCAATAGAATCCTTCCTTGTTTTTTGTTTTTTTGTTTTTTGTTTTTTTTTTTAAATCTTTGGGTTTTCATTCATGTCACTAATTCATTTTCTTCTAGAGGATAGGGAGAAAGAGTTCCAATTCAAATGATATTGAGACACAGTTCCAATACCAGCTGCCTTTTGTCTTATCAGTTTCTACAAAGGGTGTTGTAGGTAGTTCCTTAAAGGTCCGTTCTTCCAACACACACACACACACACTCCAGCCCTCATTCATTCTTCACTTAACAAGCATTTGCACAGTACCTGCAGCACTTATGCAGAATCAGTCTCAACCCACAAGGTTTGATTTGTGATCAGGTTATTCATTCTTGTATACATTTGACCCAAATTCTGTGTGCAAAAAAAGTGAAGGATATAAAGATGAATAAGACATGGACCTGCCCTCAAGTTTCTTGCAATCTATAAAGAAGGGCATAGAAATAATTATACAAAGCAACACTAAAATGTTGTTGTAGGAAGAGATTATCCAACTTGCAAAGGAGATGCAAGATAAACACAGGAGAACTTCTGGAAGGGTGCTTGAAAGAATATTTTAGCTCCTTTCAGAAGTAGTTCTCTAGAGAGTCCCTCCTCCCATGTTGGTGTTCACACTCTTTCATATCTTCTTCCACCTTACAAAGAGCATTGGTCATCCTAGTTATTGCTCCCTCACGGTATCCCTATTCCTTGGACAGAATTATCTTGGCTATATAAGGAGGGAATTCAGCCAAAAATACAATTGGTGGGAGAGTGCTTTTCTATTGCATTTGGAACATACTCCTATCATTTTCACTCATTTTCAGTGCTTGTGACGGATCTCTCCAGTTGGAAAGAACTCAAAACCAATTTCAGTGCAGATGCAAATAATCCTAACAAATTATTCTATAAATACACCACAAATAGCAATACTTTGTGAGGTTAATAGCTCTTACTTATCAAATAAGGAAATTGAAAAACAGAAGTTGGGTCCATATGAGGAAAGTAGACTGATTCTGAATCCAAAGATCTGTTTGGTTCTTCTGGTCAACATAACTACCCTACCTATAACTTAGAAGGATACTAATACTCCATGGATTGGCTGGTGATCCACAGAAATTCCTATCTTTGCAGAAGTAATTTGCCATTGGCCAGCTTCTGTTCTAGATGTGGGGGGCGGGGTGAGGGAGGATGGGTGATATGACAAGGCAATTTAAAAAAAAAAAAAAAAACCCTCATCCTAACCCTCATTTGCAGAGAAAGAGGAGAACTCGCCCTCTGAAGCAGGGGTGCTGATGGTGGTACAGCCGCTTTTGCAAATCACGAATGAGGAAGCAAGGAATGGGAGTTGATGTACCTTTTCTTCTTTGAAAGGTCATAGGTTGATAGTTCTAGGTATAAAGTATCACACCAGTGATTTCTATTTAAACTGGAAGATAAAAGTGACATAAAATAGCTTCATATACATCAACTTTTCTAACTCAATTAGGACTTCCAGCTTAATACAACAGAAAATGAAATATAAACTCCATCCTGAGTCAACTTATTTTCTTTGAAAATTGCACTAAATAGAGTGGGTAGAACAGGACTGGGGTAGAATTGCCATACAACTTAATAGAAATCACAAGAAATATAGTCAAAAGATGCATGTTCTAATAAAGAGTATTATGACATTAAAAAATTCTCCTACCCTTAAATCTTCTAGGATCAGAGGTCTTACTCTCTAGGTTGAGAAATTATAAAATGGTTAAAATCTATAGCAACTACTATGAATAGGATAGTACATAATAGGCTCAACTAATGCATAATAATAAATGTAATAGGGATAATGATAGTAAGAACTTCCTATGTCCCGGCACTACACATTGCCATCTCACTTAATTCTCACCAAACCCCTTGAGATAGGAACTACTTTTAATCCCATCTTACAGACAAGTAAAAATACTCGAAGTCACACACCAATAAGCAAGGGGGCCAGGATTTGAATCCATAAACCTGACCCCAGAGCCCATTTTCTCCTCTACCACTCTGTACTAAGATCAGGGACTGAAAAGTCAGATACACCTGATTTTGAATCTTGTCTCAGAGCTGGGTAAACTTGGACAAGTTCTTTTACTTTCTAGTCTTGATATCTTTGTCTATAAAATTGATATAATAAGACTTCAAAGGATTATGAGAGGATGAAAGAAAAGTCTGTAGGAAAATACTAAGTAAAACCCCATTTTATGACCCGTTGCCTTGCTCATAAATGTTCAGTGAAATCTAGGAAAATAACAGGTCTGAGATAACAAACTGATTAAAATGACAAATTAGATGGCTAATACAAGTTATGAAAGTATGTGTGCATATAAATTATAATAGGTATACACCTGATTTTTATCTCTGTATATTATTTTATTAGTTCTTATAACAATATTAATAGAATTTTAGTTCAAATTAATTGTTTGTACAGGCTCAGGATGTAGCTGAGTGGTAGAGAATTTGCCTAGCATGCTTAGTCCTGGGTTCAACCTCCGGCACCTTCTCCCCTCACAAAATAAATTATTTGTTAAGTGGGAATTTGAATTTTTAATGTGGAATTGGCCCTGCAGATCACTCTCAGAACTTGGAAATTGGCAGTACAGCTATGGTCGTAGTTAAGACATTATTTTACTTCGCTACAACACTACAATGGATTGGATTTTAAAAATCTCAAATATAAAAATAAAAAGTAGTTCATGCATAAAGCATGACGCCCTGAAGCATATTAGATCTGTTTATCTCTTTGTTTAAAATGAATGCTACCTGGTATAGTTTACATAACATGGCAGGGATCAGCTTGATAAGTGTTTATATCACCTGGGGAACACGCCGGCTCATTTCCTCAACACCTTTCCACATGACTAGCTTGCCAGCAAGTATAATAGCAAACAAAGTTTTAATAGGTCAAAAGCAGAGTAACTGCTAACATTAGCAGGGGGGAGAGAGGGCTTGACGTGTGCCAAAGCTAATAACTGACACTTTCAGCATGCATTTTTGAATGCTGCTTAATGGGGAGTTTAGAAGGAAAGGCTTTTATAAAAGCCTGGCATAACTTCTAAGCTGTGAGTAGAAGGAAGAGAAAAAGTGGAGCAACATTTCCCAGCATCCTTATGTGGAGATGGGGGTGCTCTTTAAGGCAGGTGGCTCATAAACCATCTCTCCGTCACTTGTCTGCTTCGGCACCTCACAATTAACTCTGTTATTAAGCTTAAGGATTTACTGCATCTCCTTCACTTTCTTTAAAGCTGTCTGAGCTAGGAGAGGCTCTCGTTTTTATTTGCCTGTTGTCTAAGTGAAGCTGCTACTTAGAGACCGTTGCTGTCATATCACATCAGTTTTGGTGAAAGCTGCAACAAGACAGATAAACATATGATCTATTTTAGAACCTTTTTTTTTTTTTTTTTAAGCCTAGCAGGAAACAAGGAAGTATATTTCTTTTCCTTTTCTTTCCTTTCTTCCTATTCTTCCTGCCTTCTCTTCCTTGGGCAGTGTGATTATTTATAAAGTTAGTAGCATCTACAGAGTTCACAGGCTCCCTTCCGCTCCCCCCAGCCCCGTCTGAAACATACACAATAAGTTTCAATAAAGTTTAGGGAGAGTTGAAATGAATAGCTATGTTGCTAACCCTGGATTTGGCAGCCCATAAATGGCAGAGTATGCTCAATATTGTATTTCTCTTTTCACATTACCAAGAGGGAGGCAAAATCTGCTACTGTATTTAAACAGAAGAATGGACAGACTTTCTTTTGTTGCAAAATCTGTGTCTTTTGTGGGCATGCTATAATTGAAACCTCTTTAATAATACAGGGTGTACAGAAGCTGTGTAGAAAAGGAATTGGAAGTTCATGCAGAATGTTCCATAGACACTACCCACTGTAGCAAATAGGAAACTTTGTCAATATGTATCCAGGCTCCTGAGGGATACAGATCAGTAACTGAATCATAGGTAAATAGATAGATTAGATATGGCAGTGGCGGGAAATACAGGCTGAAAAACAAATCCACAAGAACAATTTTACAGGGCTTGCCTTCTATTTTCATAAGGAAACTAAGCCAAATAATCTGACAAGGGCGGAAATCAAATCATCTGTCAAGTTCCTCTACCTTTCATTTATCACACAGTTTAATACCGTAATGAAAAATAGCAAATGAAAAATGGAGTGAATGACCAATGAAAAATGCATTCTCTGAGGATACGGTGATGTGTTATTAGCCTAAATCCTCCGCCCCGTACACATATAACTGGTAGGAAGGCCCTGTGGCCACACAATCCTTTTCATTCAAGTATAACAAATCCCGGGATGACATTAACACTGTGGTTGGGAGAGCCCTCAGTACATAAAAGCTCCTCTCTCTTTCTTTCCTCTCTGGCTCCTACATTTCTTTATCCCTTCTTTACATCAAAATATGAGCTGATAGAAGGTTGTTTTATGTAAGCAGAGACCCAGTAATTCCAAAGAAATCTAGTGGTGGAGAGGGGAGGCTGGAGCTCTCATTTATTGGGCATCACTACATGTCAAAGAGTGATCTTTATGATAATCATGTGAGGTAGTGTGAACCCCACTTTCACGCCTGAGGCAATTGAATATCAGAATAACTTAAGTGAATTACCCAGCCCCTAAAGGTGCTAGAGCCAGAATTTGGAATATGACCTACTTGACACCAATCCCTAATTCTTCCCCATAGATCTTGCTTTTCCCCATAATCTAAGAAGATAGAAATGCCCAATACAGTGGACACCAGGGGGACTTGGTGGAAGTAAGAAGAATAAAAAGGAACTCAGTAGGTAGCATGAAATATAAAATCAAAATAATAATAGCTAATAGTCACTGTGTGCTTAAAGTGTATCATACATTTTTTAAGTCCAGTTTTAACTGTCTGATTCTCACAGCAACTCAAGGAGTGAATATTCTTGTTAATAACAATTCTAGATGGTGGACCTAGGCTCAGAGAAGTCAAGGAATTAGCCTAAGATTGCACAGCCAGCAACTGGTGAGCTAGGAATCAACCCTAAGCTGCTAACTCCAGAGCGGTCCTCTTAGCTACTACTTCCCACCACCTCTTAAGCCTAAGGTCAAGGAGGGATGTGAACATTTGCCTGGGGCAAAGGCAATGATAGCAGCCTCTGGATTTATTATAAAGAGAAAAGAGCTGTTTTTAAGAAAACAGTTTTAGGAATATCAACAGAAAGAGCTTCATTTAAATAATACCACCCGCTAAAATAAAATGCTATTTATCCTCAACCCTCCTGTCCAAACAGTGTGAGCTTGGGCAAGAGATAACATTTATTCCACACACTTGGTACGGTCTAGCAGATTGTGGCTACTCAAATCATTCTCCTGCTCCTAAGCCAAGATGATTAATAAGGCAGAATATATTTATTTCTAAGGAGCAGAGGAGTTGATTCTGATTTAGACAGTATGTCCTGTTGAGCTGCAAAACAAAACTGACCTCAGCATAATTAGGTTGGACACTGGTGGAGTGAGGACTTGAACACAAATAGTTCTATTTTGACAAGCAGAATTCAAGAGCGGCTGGTTTCTTTCTTTTCTTTTCCTTTTTTTTTTTTTTTTCAAAAGGAGAATGATGATTATTTAATATTTGTTGAGTGCCAACAGTATACTCAGCGCTGCACAAGACCCAGGAACTGGATGTTGGAAACTGCCTGAAGGAAAACGTTAGCAAATTAAAATCCATAGAATCAGCACGAAGGCGACGGAGGAATACCTGATGAGAGGAAGCATCTCCTCGCCCGTCCCAGAACAACAACAAAAAGAGGAAGCGCTAGGCGAGAAATAAAAACATGGATGGTTCAAATCGCAGGGATGCAGTCGGGTGGAAAAGTATGCTTTAAAAGAGAAGACTCCCACCCACGTGAAGCTCATAGAAAGGGACATAAACTTCAGCAGAAACTTCAGCAGACAAGATGGAGAGCAGCGGAAGGAAGAATAAATTCAAAGAACAAAGACATCAAGGGAAATGATCAGTCTTTCCTCCAGTCCTTCCTGAAATGCCTGGAGGAGAGACGGCTTTGGGTCAGGGTGTCTGTCCACAGTAGCCCTGGAGATCCAGAGCAGAGCTGAACTGTGGCTCTGCCTGAGTGCATTCGGCACAGAGCACTTAGGGTCAATATCTGGCCGGGCAGAGGGTGGGGGATACACACTTTTGGTGGTGAAGGGGAATCTGTATCCTGCAGATGGGGACATCAAAGAAAGCTACAGGGGAAATTACATCTCATTATCTCACCAGGGGCTGATGGCCCTCACTTGGCAAATCCTGGAGCAGCCTGGGGGGGAAAAAAAAGAAGAAGAAGAAGAACAAGAACAAGAAACTGGTCACAAATACTATCACATACCTGTGATCATAGCCAGCTTAAGCAAGTCCAGGAGACACCCAGCCTTGGGACAGGGAGCTCAGGGATGCCCCCTTGATGAATGAGGTGGCATTCTTCTCATTCTGAGAAGAACCCTGCAGAGGTGGGAACATAGCAAATTGGAGAAGACTAGAAAGCTATGGAGTCCTTTGAAGGAATCCCCAAAACCATGGAGAAATGGGAAAACTGGTCATTGTGGTACATTTTCACTTTCAAAGAACTTTAGGTAAGAGAAGAAGAAAAAATAATAATCCTTGCAGGAGGCTATTAAGCAAAAGTGGTAACCATGGGGCAAGTGTTAAAATTCTGTTACATCTTAAGAACTAGTTAAGAAATGGAAAGCAATGAAGAGGAATAAAAAGCCATTGCTTTCTGTAGAAAGAGGTTAATTGTGGGAAGCCCAGGGGAGAACACTGATACCTGCTTTATTCAGAGTCTTAATAATGACATGGAAGAGGAAGATGAAAAGCAAGATGGCAAAACTTGTTGATGAAAAAGAATTATTTAAGGGTATCTGAGTCATGGAAGAGTCTGTGAGATTCTAGAAAACACAAATACATGGTGGGGGTGGGGGATAATAGAAAATTCAAAATAACCCAGCAAGTAAAAATTCATCCAAAGCAGACAGCCACCTCAGGAAGAAAGAAGAGTCTCCAGGCATCTGAATGTCACTTCACATGTTGCATCCTGGGTGGCACTGGCCAGAGTAGGGTCCTTTCATAGAATTAACTGACACTAGGGGTTGGTAATTATGGAGACAAGTTTATCACCTGCCGCTGTGAGACCTGAGATCCTCAGTATTTCATTTTCTCTAGTTGCAAGGGAAGGACACTAATATTGGCTTCATTTTGTAGGTATACTGAGGGCTTGGTTCTATTACTGATTGAAAGCAAATTGAAAATTCCAAGCGAGACAGCGTAACCCCCATATACTGATTGATTGAATTAGTGGACAATTCTCCAAGCACCCGGATGATTTGTGTATTCCTTTTTTCTGCCTGCCTATGGTGCATGATAGAAGCTCTTTTCTGTTCACAAAAATAGCTGCTTTCTTTCTACAGATGGCACCAAAGCAAACCCCACGTGTGTAAGTCAGTCATTGTCCCCAGGAGAAAGGTGGGTGTTCATGAATAGGAAGTTAATCAGCTTCTTATAAGAGAAATTCTAGCTGTTTCAAATTTAAAGGCAATACTGTCCCACCCGAAGCCTAATGAATAATATCTCAGGATGCCAGAGAGGCACAAGTGAATTTGTACCCTCTGCTACTTCACACCCTCCCTTCCCTGAACATAAATAAATAAATAAGAGGACAAGAGTTTAGATTGACTTTATGGCAGAATCTGATGATGTGAAAGAGTAACCACGAAAGTAAAGGTGAGAGGAGTGTTGTCATGAGTAACATTCAAGGAGTGCTTTATACCTGCTATTTTGTTAGTTTTCTCAAGACCACTGTTATAGGAATCCACAGGTCACCATTTTAGAGAAACCCAGAAAGGGTCACTGCTAGCTTATGGAGAACAGAGCTGGAATTCCAACTCTGCTATTCTACCTGCAGACCCATTCTCATTCCACTTCACCAAATTAAAAGGTGAAGAAAATAAAACCACCCTTCCTCAGGACTTAAATGTCCTACACAAAAAGCAAGTGGGATGGTTGTTTCAAATACACACCCATGCCCTCCCACCCACCACACCCACACCCATGCCCTCCCACCCACCACACCCATACCCCTAAGCCCAGCCCAGCCCAGCCCAGAGTACATTTTAAATCAATGGAAGTGAAGAATGCACTCACAGTTGTGTTAGCAAGAGAAACCACTTGAAAGATGTGTTTACACATTCAACATCACCTTTAGGAAGTCTGCGGAAATGTTGATTTCTATTTGCACTCATCTTATGTTAGTGATTTTCATATTACATTAGCAAATTTAATCTCTGCTAATGTGATAGGAAGTTACTAACACAATGAGATTTGATTTAACAACTTTCAGACTTTGGTGGCAAAGGAAAAATTTGCGAGCAGAACACGGATTCCAATCTCTAATTAAAAAATAAATCAGACTACAGAGACGTCAGAGGTTCCCGTATTTCAGGTCTAGAATCAAGCTAAGGTTGAGAAGAGACAGTTTGGTGGCAAAAAAATTTCTGAATGAGGAGGAAACAGCTTGAGGAACCAGTGTTAGGTTTGAGATCTCACTTAGGTTATTGTGAGTTGTTAGAGAATCACATAGCTGCTTCTTCACTAGATTTACAGTGTGGGTGTTGAAATCACCAAAATAATTGTCAGATCTCTCTTGATCAAGCCAAAGTACCATTCTTCTGCAATAAGCCCTTCACCCACATAGCTGAGCACCAGGAAAACCAATGGCTTCATCTCTTTAGGGTTCCCTGCTCCTGCTGCTGTCTGCTGTAAGTGCCAATAAGGAGACACAGTCAAACCATGGGACTCCAAAGAAAGCAAAGAAGAGATGCTCCCAAGTGCAGGATTGGCCTCTGGAGATTGTGCTATTGACTGAGTGTCCCTAGGAAATTCTGAGGGGCCAACTCTAATACTAATTTTTATTTAATCTAGACTTTTTGAATACAATGATAGAAGCCAATTGGAAATGACTTAGGGTCATGGTTGAATGTATTTTATAATCAAAGCTGCTTTTTCATATGTGCACCGGAAATATGTAATTTGACTCATCAGATAGCCAGATATCCCAAATCCAGAAACTTATTAAAGGTTCTCACATCATAACCCAACCAAATTCCAGACACAGAGCTTCTGGAACATCTGCTCTAACAGTTCATCTTGGAATAAGCACATGTTTCAAACTGACTCACCTTCATGACTGAAACTCCTTCCTATTATTATTTTCCTTTTTACCAGACGAGGATTTATTGCTATAATATATACGTGCATGCACTGTATAATAAAATGTCCCTGATTACCTTATAACTGCACATTAAAAATTTACTAAGATAAAATTAATGTGATTTTAATATTATTGTTTTAATATACAGAGTGTCAGGTGATAGGGAGAAAACTGTTTTGAATTCGCTATGCAGTAGGCCTCCTTTGCAGCACCTTTGTAACAATAGCTGAACTGGCAGAGAGCATTGTCTGTTAGCATTTCTGGTAGGCTGGTCCCAGTGGAAATGGCTGAAGTTGGGCCTTTTAAAATGTGACCAGACAATGCTTTTGAGACTATAACACAGAGAACTTCCCTGCATGACAGAGGGACTGGACCAAATAACCATATATAGAATGTTGTTTCCTGTAGCTCTTCTGTGAGATTCAGCCAGAGACCACAGCTTCAAAGAATCTTTTGATGGAGAAAAAAAATGTTTTCATTCGCCCATTTTATGATAGTGCTGCAGGATACTTACAGTTGATTTACTATAATGACAGGACCTGGATACTGTCCCAAAGGAAAAGAAATCTTCCTTTTCTCCTGCCACTTACCCGCCACATTTATTATTCCCAGCCAGGGGTGTGGACAGGCGAGTGACCGGTTAAAGGGAAAGATGGTCAGAACACAGCAAGTAGAAATCATTACATTCCCACCAGGGTCACTCACACAAGTCCTGTGACCCATGGCAGGAACATTCCCATGGTCAGGTGCCTGCTTGCTCCAAAGCCCCAGGAAAGAAAGCAGACCTCCCAGCTCTGCGTGGCTGCGTAGGGGATCTGAGGGGCCAGGGAGAAGTAAGAGAGTCTGGCTTCCACCCCGTTGGGCAAAGAGTCAGCCAAAGGAAGTGCCAGGACACTGTACTGACCCACTTTGAGCCCTTCCTCTTCATTTGTTCCCAGGCAGAGGAGATACAAAAGCATCACTATGGCATGGGGGAAAGTTGGAGAAGCATTCTGGAAATTGACATGCAAATAAGCACTCCAAGTACTCTACTTTGTTCTAAAAATTCCCATCATTGGGAGCTGTAAAAACACCAATCAGAAGAGGGACAGAGATGGGAAAGACCTGGTGGTTTTGCAGCCAGAGTCTCCTGCTTTGAGGGATTGTTTCCGTACCATGTCCCAGCCTGAGCTGGCACAGGTAAAACTAAACATGGCCCTACCAAATGACAGGCGCCAACAGGTTTAGATGTAACTCATCTGTATTCAGGGATAGCACGTGTGCAACCCGGTGGCATCGTCTATGAGTGATCCTAGGTGCCCGCAAAAGTAATAAGATGCAAACAGGCTTCATAACCTGGGTACATGAAGAAAAGCCCTGATGTTTCAAGTAGGACAAAAATAACTGTCCCCACAAAGCCAGCTCTTGCACAGTGAGCAGTTGTACAACTTTCTGTGTAAGGACAGTGAAGTTACAGACAAAAGTCGTAAGACAAAATTCCTCTTAATCTCTTCATCAGTTTCTTTACTTACCATGGTCTATGATAACCTGCAGACCCTACAGCTTACCATACACAATGCTACATGGTGTCAAATATCACCCAGGATAGTGCAGTTGCTAGCTGGTCTGTACTGACTGCAGGGTGTCTCTTTGTTTTAATTCATGATGAACACTAGATCCTGAGAAAATGGATTCTTTCTCACCATGCACAGACCGTGCCTAAAAGGAGGTCTAGCGCATGAGGTAGGGCTTGTTAAAGTAAGTGCTCTAAAAGCTGGGCCTTTGATTAGGAAACTACTGGACTCAGTCTAATTGAAAACCTGCTTCTCTCGATGCTGTGTTTCCTTCTCCTCGTGGGGATGGGCACATTCACTTTTCCATGACTGTCTTTTACCCCTCCCAGTTATCCCAAGCTAGCCCTTGAAGATTAGCATTTCTCCTTCTTCCTCACTGAACTTGTTCTTTCTGAAAATGCAAACTGCACACACCAAGCTCTGAATTTTATTTCAAGTTTCATCTTTGTCTGCCAAAGGAGAGTAGTTCAACTTTACCATCAGCTACGCAGAATGGAAAGGAAGTTGTCTCATGTAATAAGTCTAGCAAAAGGTCAACCCCAAAGTTGGTCAATTTAGTGGCCCAAGATCATCAAAAACTGGGTTCTTTCCATCTTCCTGCTCTTGCTCCCCTAGAACTTGAGACCAGCCTCAACCTTACCCCTCACTCAAGTTTCTAGCAGCCACCCTAGTCTCACAGCCATGACCAGATGCAGAGAAGCCCCACCCAGCAAACTTCCCCTAACTGTATCACTGCCAGCGAAGTCACCTGTGGAGGCTTCTTGACACCTCTCATCTCCCACATTCCACAATCTGTCACCATGTGCTTCCTGCTGTTCCTTCAAAATGAATCCTGAATTGACCAGCTCTCACCTTGACTGAGACAGCCATTTCCTTAGCTATGCTCCTACCCTCTCCTTTCTCCTATATTCTCAGCACAAGAACCAGACAATGTCTCAGCTGTAGTGGAAACTCCCATGTGGCTTGTGTCCTCATAATCAAAGTAAAATCTGCAGTCCTTCAAGGCTGAGTCTGTGACATGTCCCCACAATCCATCCCAGCTTCTCTGCCTGCACACCTCTCTGCTCTCTCTCTCTCTCTCCTCCTCTCTCTCCCCTCTCTCTCTCCCTCTCTCTCCATCCATCTCTCTCTCTCTCCCCCTCTCTCTCTCTCACTCTCCCCCTCTCCCCCTCCCTTTATCTCTCTCTTCCCCCTCCCCTCTCTCCCTCTCCCTCTCTCCTTCTCCCTCTCTCCCTCTCTCCCTTTCTCTCCCTCTCTCCCTCCTGAACTCACTCTCAGCACAATGGCTTCCTCACTGTTTCTTAAACATATGGTGTTCCTGCCTCTGGATCTTTGTTCCTTCTTCCTGGAGTTATTCTGCCAGATATCCAAAATGGTCACCGCCTTGCTTGCTTCAAGTCCATAATCAGCTGCTGCCTTGTCCTTGCAATCTCTCCTGGCCACACTGTTTTACATTGCAACTTTCTCCCCAAGTGTTCCCTATGTTCACCCTGTCTTATTTTCCTCCACAGCATTTTATACCATCTAGCATACTACATGGTATATTGATCTTGTCTTTTTTTTTTTTAATTTCTAATGGAATTTAAGCAATATCAGAGAGGGATTTTCTTCTTCTCCCCCTTTTCTACCCTCTCATTGTAACTTCAGAACCTACAACATTGACCGGAACCAGTAGAAACCTACTAAATATTTGCTTAATAAGTAAATTCTGAAAGCAGTTGTGGGCAAAGAGACCCATGATGGCTTTGACCAAGCATGCGTCATACCTGGGCCGTGATGGCTTTGACCATACCGCGGGACTGAGCTTGCTTCCCCTGAAGGACATAGCTGGGCAGAGGAAGATGGGGATTTGGGGAAAGATAAATGTCTGGTGGATACTGGAGAATTTTTTAGGAAAATAAAGAAGCGAGAAAGGGTTTGTGGGCAACCCATCAACAGTACTAACTAGATATTTCTGTTTTTAAAAGGAAAGGGGATAATTGTCAAAATCCTGAGTCATGAAAAAGATCTTTTTTCACTGATTCTGGGTTTCTTTCCTTACATTTTACCATCCCTGGCTTTAGGGGACATCTTACAATCTGTGCCATTTTACAGTTTTATAGGCAGCAGAATTTGTTTCCTTTCTTTGTGCTTCATGAAAGGATGCAGCACCTTAAAATGGACAGTGCCTTTGACTCAATGAAATTCCATAGTATCATTTCAAACATGGGACCTTTTTGAAGTAGGAAGCAATGCTAGGGAAGAAAGTGTGGTGTCAATATCCCTAGACACCAATTGTCTGCTATTAAATAAGCCAGGTTTGAAATCACTCATGATTCCCAGGAAATCTTGCTGTCCTCTCTTTCTCTTAGCTTCATATTGGGAAGCTTTGATTTAAGATAATGTCTGAGCAGAGAAGCTTTGTTCAGCAGTGTCATTTGACCCAGATTGTATGTTTTTATAGCCTGAGCCAATTAGTTAAAGTGACTTTGACTATAATAGGGACCTGTGACATTCCTCAATATTATTGCATTAGTCACCCTGGAACAGTTTTTGGCTTGTGTTTGTAATCTGGCTCAGACACTGCCTTCCTCATTCTGATATTTATATGATTTGTTGCTGTCCTATGAAATAATGACCTCTGAGTCCTGGAAAGTAAGCCTGCTCTGATTTTCTTTATTTCAATAAGTCCTTGGCACTTGATGGAACATGTGAATCACCTTTATTGCTCTGATTACTTGTTTGTTTATCTTAATCTTATTAAATCTGTATTAATCCATGGTTGAGCATAGTTAGCAAACTTGGGCTATGCTTCCAACTCTGTCCCCGGGGAATGGGGTAAACCTGGTCATGTTGTTTACCTGCCCTGCTCTCCTTTCTCCTGCCTATCCATGGGGAGATTATTTTTAGATCAACCAGCTCTATGCTGGAGCCGGCTGTAGTGACAGTCCCCATGCATGCTTATCTTGGCCTCTAGCCAATGGCTACATTGGACTAGAGCTGGATCTCATTAAAGCATGAATTTATCTATGAAATAAGCTACATAAACTTTGACTATGAACACCTTGAGGGCAAGACTATAGCTCACTGATCTTAATACCCCATTGCTACACAGGCTCTCCTTGAGAACAGGGACAGTTTCTATATAATTCATTCTTGTAATGCCAGTGCCCAGCAGAGAATAAGGACCTCATATATTTATTAAAGAATAGACAAATAATTGAAATGTGATAACCTAGCTGCTATTTCCTCTCAGCCTCAATGGAAACCAGCCTTCTCCATGGCTTCCTTGATTTGTTGCTTTACTCTTCCATTTCATATTTTTCTTCTTTTTCCTTTTTTCTTCTTCTCCTTCTACTTTTGCATTTATTTTTTCATTGGCATCACATCATGTTTTATTACTGAGTCTTGGTCTCTTTTTCTGTGACAAAATACACATGACATAAAAGTTGATCATTTGGGCCATTTGTACATCTATCCCCATCATCCATCTCCAGAGCCTTTTCATCATCCTGAACTGTAGTCTCTACCTGCTACACAGTGACATCCCACTTTCCCCTCCCTTGAGTCCCTGATAACCTAAGTTCTACTGTCTGTCTCTTTGAATCTGCCTGTTTTAGGTGACTCCTCTAAGTAGAATTCACTCCATTTTGTATTTTGAAGTTTCCCCTGTCCTCTGTCCCTTCCTTTCCTTTCCCATTCCGCTGCTGTGCTGTGCTCCACTGGGCAATGTCTCATTTTCATTTTCCTTCTGTGCACCTTTAGCTGTCATCTACTGTATAGACCTTCTCTTTATGTTCTTGTATCATACATCACTTAAAAATTTTTAAATTTTATTCTTTGAAAAGATCATTCTGTTGTGTTTAAATGTGTTACAAACCCTTAAGGGAAGGCATATGACTCTTCAAAATTCTTTGGAAGCAATTTTATGGAAGGGGTTAGCTTCTAAAATAACAGCAAAAGGCACTGGAGAGAGAGAAAAGGGAGGGAATGTGGTTAGAAGGGGTTTGCCAGAGAAGCCTTCTCCTATCTGAAAACCATGGCAGGAGTTACAGAAACTAAATAATCCAAGCAATCTCTGGCTTTTTACTTCTGATCATAGAAAAAAAAAATCACAAACAGGGGAAAGCCAGTTTCCTCAGTGACAAAAGCTAAGAAGGAGTCCTAGAGTTCAGTTACTGGGACTCCTCTCTGATAAGGTACAAGTTAGCACTGACTGATACTTGGAATCTGAAACAGTTACCTGAAATCTCAACCGTTCAGAGCAGGCTAACACCAAATATTTGAGGGAAGTTGTGGACAGACCAAGCACAAAACCTTTAAGCACACAAATGTAAGAACATAAAAATAAACATTATTATATAATAATAAATATATAACATAAAATCTGGGGGAAAAAAGAAGCTAAAAAATATCACTCCAAATCTTTCCTTTCTGCCAGCATCATCAGGCTTTTCTTTCCATACACAAGGACTCCTGAAATATACTGCAGCAGAAGTACAGAAAATTAAAGATTTCTAAGTAAATTACAGTGAATAAATTAGATTCAGTTTAAAGCATGATATATAAGCAATAGCGGATGTTTTAGAGTGCATGGTCACAGACAATGGATCCTCTTTAAAATGGGAAAAATAAAAGTGCTTATCTCAAAGAGTGTTGTGACAACTAAATTAAATGTGTATGTAAATCACCTGGCATTAATCCTAATCCCCTGTACCTCAAAGCCAGTATGAGCAGAATAAAAGGGTTGTTGAGAAAATCTGGCCAATCACAGCACCAAGGTTTAAAATTATAGTGGTTGCAAATTTTAGAGTACCTGCCTTTGTGATGATTATATTTATTGTGTTTTAAAAACAAGTTTTTAATAAGCATAGTTAATTCTTGCTTTTTCAGTTTTCTAAGTCTGGGAAGAGCGTAGGTTTTTGGCATACGCAGCCCTGAGCCAGCAGCTGGCTTGCAAACTCACACCTATGATGTGGTTGAAAGAACAGCATTCCTCTTCCATTCTTTTTCTCCTTTTTTTCCCCCTCAATTCTCCCAGGTTCTTGTTTTATATATTTTATTGTCACTTCATCTGCATAATTTTTATGTGTTTACCTTCCTCTTAATCCTTAATCCTGTTTATCTTTTTGTCTCTCTAGTTTCTTTCTTACTACCCTACACCTTTTTTCCTCCTCATTTTTATTCCCTGTTTAATCTCTGCTCTTTTTCTACATTTGCATTTTCTCATATTCACATTAAGTGTACCATTTTCCAGTAAAACCAGTGACTGTAAAATTTTCTTACCGTCTCATGAGCAGGTTCAGGATACCTATCCATTTCTGAAATTTATCAGCCTAGAAATCTTTTACCCAAAGTCAGGTTGATGATAATAGTACAGTGCACAATGTTAATACACATTTGAACTTTGAAAACTAAATAGAAATGTCTATAGGTAGACTGATTTCAAATATGAATTCAATCCGCATTTCACAGAGTATTGCAGTGCTGAGCACCTCATAATGCACAATGTTTGCTGCTCAGGTTAAACTTACACTTATCAGCCCTTACCTTCATGTGGAATTGATTATCTCAACTATTTCCAGAAGCTGGGTAACCCATGTAACATGCCCTTCACTGGGAGAAGGGAATGGATGGTGAAGAGATACATGACTTATGGCTGTAGAACTGTCCATCACAAAGCCTTTCTGGTACCCAGGTTTCCAATTGCATGGCCTATGTCCAACCCTGACACCACACTGCTGCTCTCCATGTCTGTGGTCGCCTCCATGCTCAGTGGCACCACTGTTGTTTTTCCGGGGTAGGATCTGCTGCTCTGGGACCCAGCTGGGTACTAAGCATTACCATTCTTTGCAATTCCTTGATCTACCCAGTAGTCTTAAAAATGTATGTCAAGAATGAACCAGTGGAGATATTACCAACACCAGCTACAAACATAAAAACAAACATGTCTCTGGTGTTTATCTTGTGCCAAGCTAACTGATTCACACGGATTAGCTCATCAAGTGCACTGTAAGTGGTTAAAGCAAATACATAAGATTTGTTTAAATACATATATTTGCTTTATCCTTTACCAAACGTAACTGAAACTGTCTTACAGAGAAAAATGTATGGACCAATTTAAAGGGAAAAGAAAAGAAGCCAAGTCTTAAGGAGATTAAAATGAGAGTAGAACCAACAAATCCAGTTTTCAAGTCTTTGTCCTCCTCTTTAACATGTCACCAGCCTATACCATTCACCTTTCTGATGGACTAGTTCCAAACTAGCAATAAGCTAGTGACATTATGGAAGTAAATCTTCACATTGTAAAGATTGCCTTGCTCTTTGTCCTCAGTGCTCTTTGTCTTCTTTCCACTGAAAGGCACAATTTCTCCCTCAAGGTGCTGGTGAAACCTCCCTATAAGATCCTCCTATTTGCCTGTGTCAACTGTTGGAGCATTATCAGCAGATGGTAGCAGAATGGGGGATGTGATATTGACAGGAAAATAAAGAGATCTGTGTCTGGGAAGAAGAAAAACTAGTGCAGAAATCTTATCAATTAAGGGAGGGGGATCTTATTGTCAAATATAAATTCCAAAAAAAAAAGATAGTTTCAACAAAAAAATATTATTATTATTATTTCTGATATGAAAAAAGGAAGGTTTGGTTCTAAGTTCACTGGAAACTCTCCCTTTGGTATTGAGTTATTCTTCTCTTGGAGCCTCCCAGGATTACAAGCCTATAATTTTAATTATATCTTGGCATTCTCATGAAGCAAACAGCCTGCTCAGGTAGTATTTATTACCTGTTAGGAAGAATACTTATGAATATGCTTCACAAATTCCAGCTGCAGTCATCGGCAGTGGGCCTTTCAAGGACAGAAGGGGTGAGTTGGAACACACACAGGAGAAAAGTTGCTCATTAAGGGAAGGTTTGTTATCCAGGAACGTATAATTAAGGTGATGGTCCCGGCTTCTGTGACAGCCAACACTAGTTAGTTGTTTGATTGCTGCGTGGGTCAGGGATCAGCTCCTGCTACAAGATGTAGCCACATTAGTGTGTTAGTGAACAGGTTAGAAAGTAAATTACAGCTGCCTTTCTCAAGCACATTACTGTCGGTCTTCATTGTTTTGTTTTTACTGTATATCAGCAGGACTGTGGCTTCTGAAGACTTTGTGTGACAGGTTAGGCATTTTATCCTTTGAGTAAACAGTAATCATGGTGTGAAGAAAGTGGGGCATTGGAGAATTTTTCCTATTCTTTGAGAATTCCACTCTTCCTTTTTAGTTTGCTCCAAGGGCTCATTGGGGATACATATATTAAGCCCTTTAAATAGTTCATAATAAATCTTTGTCTCAGGCTGATTCTGACAGTTTTTTAAAGAGTCTTTTAAGAGAGAATCCTCAATCATTTGTTAATCCATGGGGTGATCTTCAGACTTCAGGAAAAAAATAACAGCCTGGGCTCTTGGGTAGTGAAAATACAATGGAGGAAAAAAAATATATAAATATGGAAAATCCTGAGAATATCACCTTACTGAGATTACATGTTCTGCATGTATCTAAATGCTTTCTTTCTTCCCCAACAAGTCAAAAAGAGTGAAAAATAATTGTCAAAAGAGCAAATACTTTTATTGTTAATTTTATGTTTTTGGACTGATGAGCATCTAAAATGTTAGAGTAGGAGAGAATATTCTTTTTAAAGTAAACAAATTCTTCTGATGGAATGATAATTCCTTTTTTGCCCTTTTCTCCCCTGTAAAACCACCTCTGTCTTTCCTTAAATTACTTATACTACACACTGCTATTTTACCTGGTTGGGGAGAGGCATTCTACTTTCATAGGAAGGACTGTAGATATTGGTTACTAGTATCAACAGCAGCAACAAAAAACTTTGAAGGGCAAGACATAGCTTTCAGGATGTAGACCTTTCTATGTCTTTACTATCAACATATTTATGTATTTTAAGTTCAGCTTTAGATATAAGCTATTTGGTCAAGTATACTAGATGTTCTTACTTTAAATAATATTAAATGAATTTAGCATGCATGATTTTAACACCTAAATAACCATATATAACATTTACCAGAAGAGAGCAAGAGCAATATTATCTCCCATATAAATAATTAATGTTGATAATCATCATAATACCTATGCATCATTTGCATAGGTTTAATAATGAATGTTATAAATTTAAAAATTTCAATAAATTAAAAATAGTTTAAAGTCTCTCTACAGGATACACTCAATTTCAAGTGTTTGATATGTAAATTACCGACTGTTTCAGGGAAACTTCTTTAGGTTTATTTGGCTTTGCTTGTAACTAAAATGATTAAGAAACTCAAGAATATAGATCATAGCTTTGAGTAAAACATGCAGATAAGCATGAAGACAGGGCCACTTTCTCCACATATATGGCCCGAACTTTTGTGTCATTTCTAAACTGCAGCTTCTCAAGACATAGAAAAATTCTAAGAACTTTACTAACGACATGCAAATGTAGTTTGTTAGGGATAAATGCAATAATAAAATGGAGAAATCGGTAAAGGACAGCCTACTGTTACAGATGGATTCATTCTCAAGTAAGGTCAAATAATCAAAAACCCAAAGCAAGGGCAACCACAAATACCTGGAGCCCCTGCAGTTGAGGGGATTAACCACACAACAATTATGACAAATGCTGTGGGAGCACTCGGCTCCCTGGCAACGAGGAATGTGTGGTTCCAGTTTCAAAAATACTTATTTGGCATTGTAGCAAATGCAATTTAGACCCAGGAGACATCTGATATAACATTGAAGTGTTGATGGTAAAAAATATCAATCGTGTCATCAGAAAATGCATTTAGAGGAAACACTGTGTCTCATGAAGCAGGGGGGAAAGGTAGTAATTGATGTCAACATTTTTTTTTTCAGTTTTTACCCCCATTTTTCCCATCACCAAAGGCAATAGCCATTATCTCTTTTTTTTTTTTTTAATTGAAGAGAGGGTAATTCTATGGCCAGACTACCGGCAAGGTATGTAAATGGGCTTGTTAAAAAAAAAAAAAATGACTTTTTCATCCCCGCCACCTGGGAAGATTATGCATAGCCTTGAAGAAAAATATACAAATGACCTAACATGGAGTTCAGATATGGAAATGCTACCTACACATAACATTAGCTGATGGAGATCGCAATGATGAAGCCCTGACTTCCTCATATGAAGGCAGAACGACTTCTTGCAGATGAGAAGACTGTTTAGGTATTAAGGTGGAACAGTGAGAGCTGGGGATGTAGCCCAGGTGCTTGCTTGGCATGTGTGAGGCCCTGGGTTCAATCCCTAGTAACACACACACACACACACACACACACACACACACACACACAAAATGGAACAAAGAAACAGTGGTCATTAAAATTTGTTGAGATCAGGAGACAAAGGAAAATTTGTTTAATTAAAGATGTCAAAAATAGATATTCATTAGCAAAATAGCAGATAAAGATGATTATCGGGTTATCTCCCATCTCTGGCTTCTCTAAATAATTACAAAGTATAAATAATGTTACTAAGAATACGATCCAATAAATAACCTTCAAGTCTCTATTGATGATGTATTTAATATAGTATTTCTAACTAAAAACATTTGAAAAATAAGCATTTCAAGATGTGCTGGAATACAGCCTTAGTAAAACCAACATATTCTAGCTGCTCAAACAAATTCTTCCTGTGTGAAAAAATAAATAAACTAGCAGAAGATACCAATTCAGGAGATTTGTGGAGACCTGCCAACCCATGCTTACCTCCATCTACAGAACATACATACTCACACAGCAGAAAAATAGAATTGGCCATTTTAAAACCCCACCCTTACAAGGGCAAATATGGAAAAGCTACAACATCATAATGAATTTCACCTGCATTCTCACTTGCTGCTTACTTCTCCACAGTGAGAAAGCTGTAGCCATGCAGCAGTCTCTCCAGCACACCAGTGTATCCTGGGTGTCTCAGGCAATTTTCTAGACTCTTCTGTCATCACCCCAGTTGACCCTGTATCACTGCCATCACCCAAAACCCTTCCTCTGTGCCTCTAGGAAAAGGATGGCCAGATTTAGTGATGAAAAATACAGAATTCCCAGGTAAATATGAAATTCATATGCAATATTTGAAATGTACTAAAAAAATCCTTCATTGTTTATCTGAAATTCAAATTAAAGGGATGCCCTGTGTTTTACCTAGCAATGCTAACAAGGAATAAACTCTTGGAGCCACCATTTCTACCACTAGCCCTACTCCTCCTCTGTACCCTCATTGAAATCTTTCTCCCTTCAAGGCCACTGCTCTCAAGAAACCCTCCCCAGTGTATACCCACTCAGTTCAGAGTCAGTCCAGTGCATAAAGAGAAGGGGCCCCATAATTCCTCCTGATAACCATTTCCATACTATTTTCCTAAGATCATTTAAAAACTTCCTCTTAAAAAAAAAAAAAAAAAGTGTTCTTTCCCCATCCTCAATGTCATTGTCAACGCCCACCTCACTCACTGACTTTCTTTCGGGGGCATTGAGTCCTGCTCAAGAGCCTCTCTACAAGGAAGCTAACACATGCCAGGATGAGGGCTTCCCTGGGGGTGACTAGTCAACCTACAGTTAGTTCCTCAGCTGCCAAAACTCCAAGAAAAATACCATTCTTCAGCTTACCTTTAGCCACCCACTGGCATGATCAGATCAGGATTTTAACCAGGCTTCCTTTTCAAGATCCCATATGTTTATGTTTAAAAAATAAAAGTTTCAAAGGAAAAAATATGTAGACTCCTATATGTAAAATTTTAAAACATATGAGTACTTATAAGCACCATAAGCAGAAGTAAAAGGCAAATAAATAGGGATATTTTACAAGAAATATGCCAAAGTTAATATCCTTAATATATATGCAAAGTGATATAGCACAAGTTCTCTGGAAATCAATTTGTGTCCAATAAATTAATAAGAGATTTTTAAAAGTTTATGCCTAGACATACTGTTTCAAGAAACCCATCCTAACAAATGATAACAAAGCTGAAAAAGATTAATTTCAAAGAATTTTTTCACCATGCAATGGAATATTATATATATTCACTAAAAATGGTGTATTTTGAAAGTAATGTAATGACATGGACACATGAAGATACTTTAATGTTCTTTAAAATTTTTCTTTCAAATGCCAGTTTGCAGCCAAGGCCTCAAGAGCCCCAACATCCATTTATTCCCTAAACAGTGTCTAATAAAATATAGCTATTACCACACAATGAGCTATGACCTTTTTAATTAAAAATCATGGTAAATACACATATGATGCTAATTTTGAAATAAACATATAAACAATTGATAAATAAGGCTTCAGGAAAATAAATTAGTATCAATAATGACTATAGTAGGTGTTAAGATTAGGGATAGTTTCATTTCCTTATATTTCACTTTTTCCAATTTTTCTGTGAACATACTACATATGTGTTTGTGTGTGTATTTATTTATATTATAAATACAAACTTTTTAAAAAGCAGTGAATAACATTTTAAGAAACCAGTCTGAAGAAACTCCTATTGACTACCTCCCCCATGTCACCACTCCCCAGTCCTGCCATCTTTTCAAGTCCCCAGCTCACCACTCTGCCCCCTTGGAGTCTCTCACTCCATTGACTTTCTTTCATTCCAGTTGTGCTGGCTGTCATCTCTAGAATAACTTCACTGCCTGAACCCGTCCTCTGAAACCACAAAACCATTTTTATTATGGAACACCTGAAAGTTAATACTCTCAAGGCTATGTAACTTATAGCTGCTATGCAATCTTAGTACGTATTTTCTATGGATCTTATTTGGTTTCCTAAATAGGCTATTTTATAACTATTTTTCCCACTCCCCAAACCTCCTTCTCCCACTTCCTTTGTCTTAGCAAACAACCTTTATTGACAATAAGTTGTTGAACCATTCCCATTGCACTCCTATCTCTCTCCCTCCAACTCCTCTCTTTCTTTCTCCTATTCCCTCCCTTTCCCCCACCCTCTCATTTCAGAGGCTCAGCTCTCATTCTGTTACTGATTAAATATTCCTTAGGATTTAAATTCTTCAGTTAGCATCTCCAACATGGACAATTCTAAGCTCTGACCTCTCATTCAGAAACATACTTGGGTGTCTTTATTTTCACAACCAAAATGCACCATTTATTTATTCAGTCCTTATCCCACTTTTCTATGGAAGCTGCTTTCTCTAGAGATTTCCAAAGAATTTCAAATGCCACTGAGTATGTGTAAGAGCCACTGGGCAGGCTGTATGATCATGAACTCTTCCCTTGGTTTCCTACATGTTAAGTCATGTACTGAAGCCAAATAATTTAATTTGAACAAAAGTACAAAACGTAGCATGTCTAGAATTTCATTGTGTTGCTAGTCCATATCTATCTGCATAACAGTCTTCTGCAAATTCCTTTACCAAGCTAGAATCAAAACATTACAATGTGAACCATAAGCATGGTAATGTGTACAAAACATTCACCCACATATACACATGACTTGGTCTCTTCTGAGATGCTGTCTTATCAGAGAAGCCTCTGGGACCACCCAACCAAAATGTGCCCCCTCATTAGTCTCTCACCCCTTACTCTGCATTGCTCTTCTTTATTTCATTAGCCAGTACCTGAAATTACTGTATTTCTGCTCCTTTCCCAAAATGTAAGCACTGTTACAAATGGTCCTCGCCAGTATACTCACTAAGTATTTAAATAGTTGAACAAAGAATAAGTAAGCTATAATAAAACATTCGATGAATGCTTACACATATTTAAAATGCCAACACTGTCTTTTATGGCCAGTGCTGAGTAATGACGAGAAGTTCCAGGGACAGGCAGAAGATCAACCTTTAAAAAAAATATATTAAAAAGTGCACTCTCAGACCACATGCCTGCACATGGAGAGTGAGACTGTGCTAAATAGTGGTTTGATTCACTGCCTGATTTTTCACTTGGTGCTGTATAGCTGTGTTCTCATCACATGGTATTGTTCTCATTCCTAATAGAGCTTTAAAGCAAGGGAAAGGCAGAATGCATATGTGTGCATTTGCAATTGCCTCTGTAACCAGATTCCTCTATATAACTCGGTTTTTAAATATAGTATGGGGACAACATCTGCGCCTGACATGGAGATCTGGCCAGAATGCTAAGAAAACAAACATGGCAGTTCAACTGGATACTGGCGACCAGTTACTGCCCCATGGATAGGCTGCATGGAAGATTCATGTATATAAAATAGTATATTAAAGTAAACTTACAAAAGCAAAGAGCAATCATTGCAACCATAATTTTTTCTTCTTCTTTTGGGATTCTAATTTTAAAAGCATTAAAGGAGACAGCTGCTCATGCTGTGATATGCGCTAAACAGCCTGAAGGATGGAAAAAAATATATTTGTAGCTCATAATAACTATTGACCTTTCTGATATACAATGTTCCCTGTGTTAGCTATTCAGTTCTATCAACAGTGAAGATTGAACATGACTTTTTAATAGAAAACATGGGGTTTTGAGCTGCCTTCACAAAGGTGTTTATGTATTATTTTTGTATTGTACTAGGAAGACCAAGTCCGAATGCCCTTTGTCTGACATCATGTTTGTCATAAAGAAAGGAAAGAAAAAGGAAAGAAAAGGAAGGAAGGAAATAAAAGAAAGAACCAGAAAAGGGGAAGAAAACCTCAGTGTTATTGAGTATGTTTTATATGAAGAATTGGCTCGTAACCACTTTATAGTCGTGATAAAAGCATTGCCACACTCGATCCCGTACGCAATATTCGTAATGGAATCCACGCTGCATCCCAGGAGGACATGCTATATTTTTCTTCCAGAATAGATCCCTCAAGTGGCAACATTTATAGGGAGTTTCCAATAAGATTTAAAATATTTGCTTGCAGTATTCATATGGCACATCCTTGGGAGTGCACTGCCTGCGCAGAATGGGTCATACTGGATATCATGTACTCTCTAAGGCGATCTTTACAATATTCAGGTTTTTCCCCTTGAACTTTCTTGTTGCTTAGTAGTTGTGTAAAGAAACACCCACTGGTAGCAGCTTGACTCTGACACTGTGTATATTTCCCCAGAGTGGTATCATCCAAACACCAACTGCGGAGCAGCAGGCAGCCACTGAATGCTCTCCTCTCCCTCGGGGGACAGCCACACCAAGTAGTAACCCCTGCCAGGAGCTGGGAAACCTGAAAGGCAACCTTATGCATTATGATTCTCATCAAAGACAGGCCACACAAGGCCAGGGAGTTTATCCTGACAAGTGGCATGGGTGGCAGACTATTATTATTTTTCCTCTTTTTTTTTTTTTGACAGATTATTTTTAATGCACTTTAAAAGACGTTTATTACATCATTATTGAACCACAATTATTTTCACAGCTATGCTCTGGATTTTCAGTTAATGATTCACAAGTTTCTAAACAAAGCTGAAGACTCATGACTGGGTGGGAACAGGAATCAGCCCTAATGAGATTAAATAAATCGGGCTTTTTTGTCCCACCCCAGAGGGAGCTTGGAGCTGAGGCAGTCTGAGGCAAAGCAGCACGGTTGCAACTGCATTGTGTGTAAGGATGGCATAACTGGTGAGCACAGAAAATGGGAGGCACTACTGTGCCACCAGTGGCCACGGATCCCACTCTGGTATCCTAAGGGCCGTTACCCGCTTCGGAGTTGCCCTCATGTGGTAGAAGACAGGCCAGTGGGATGCAAATCAATTCTCCAAAGACAGAGAACAAAGCATTCTCTAGTTCAGGGGAAGATGGAGCCTATCTTCTTTTAACTACCACACCCACTGGCCCATGGCTCTCAGAACAGTTTGCAGAAAACACTTCCTTCAACATGAACACAAGAAGACACAATGACCCTCTCCCCGTCAAAAAAAGAAAAAAAAAAAAAAAAAACTCGTGGAAGAAGATATTGTTTATGTGAGAGAGTGGCAGGGGTAAAGTAGATAATCTGTCTTAAAAGAAAGCATCTGAATGTTACTTTATTTCAACATGTAACTGAATGTGACTTACATAAGACACAATCCTAAACACTTGGGGAGGATGAGGGAGCCTAGGGAGGAGCAAGAAAGAAATACAACAAAGACAAGCCATCATCCCTGCTTTTCCTCTCTCACAATCTTGTAGGTGACACTGTGGATAGCACCTTTTGCAAATAACCTATTGAAAAAAATAAAGGACTTAGAAATACAGACCCTGCTTATAAAAAATCAATACTGTTTTTATTTTCCTTCCACATGTGTATTTGCCAGATACTGACCCACTGGGTCAAGCTCATAAACTTTACCTATTTATATGGTTCTCAATCAAAACAAGGCTATGATTTTTCCAGAAAAAAGTTATAGGTAGTTGTTATGTTAGTCATTTACTAATATATAATAAATTATCCCAAATATTAATAACTTAAAAAGAACAAAGGAATCTTACACAGGTATCTTTCTGTTGGTCAGAAAGCAAAGAGTGGCTTATCTGGCTAGTTCTGGCTCAGGGTCTGTTGTAGGGTAGCAATCAAGATGGCAGCCAGGTCATATCATTGAAGGGCTAAACTGGGGCTGAATGGTTCTCTTCTAAGTTCACTAAGATGACTGTTAGCAGGAAGCCTCAGTTCCTTGCTACATTGGCCTCTCCACAGTGCTGCTTGAGTATTGTCACAACGTGGCATCTGGCTTCCATCAGAATGTATGTCCACAGAGAATGCAAGGAGAGAATGACTAGTCTGGACTGTACGCCGTCAATTCCACCATGTGCTATTTATTTGAAGGAAGTCACCATGTCTAGCCCACACTCACTTGAGAAGAGAGGAAATAGTTTCACCTTTTGGAAGGAAGACTTATGGAGCATTTGTGGCATTTTTAAAACCAGATATCTGCTATTGGGAAACTAGATTGAGAAGATCTTATAACAGTTAATGTTTAGTGAATATTTTGTATTGAACATATATTGAATATATATCCCTCACCATATAAATGGATATATGATATACACTCAAAAATTTTATGTGTGTGCATATGTAATATATAATTGTTACACTGTATTGTTTAGGAAATTTGGTATGTATCTATAATATACTCATACAATGAGCCATACTAGGTGCTATAGGAGACCATAGTTAGACTTGTATCAGTTCTTCCCCCTCACATATCTAACATGAGATTAAATGGAGATAAAAGAAGCATATAAATGACTATAAGAACCCCTATATTGTCAACATTCTTTGGTCATTTAAATATTTTTCATATTCATGCTCTATCATTGATTGTATGGAAGATCTTGGGCCACATACTGACTTTTTAAAAATTTCAACAAATATTTAATATTTTTATTAGTCAGTATGGACTAGGTTATGCAGCAATAAAAAAAAAATCACAAAATTATAACAAAGATTTATTTCTTTGAGGGTTGACAAGGGGTTCTGCTCCTCAGTGTCTTCTCAGACTCAGATTAGTGGAGCGGTCACAACCTAAAATGTTAAGTCATGGGGCAGCGGGAAAAAGAAAGTGGCACATCATGACTGGCTCTTGAAAATTCCACCTAAAAATGACATGTGACTTTTGCTCCTATTCCTTTGGCTGAAGCAAAACATATGAGCAGTCCCAATTCAAAGTGACTACAGAGGGGCATTCCCCTCAACTAAAAGGAAAACTTGTGTAAGAAAAACAACAACTTTATCAAATTTCAGTGGACACATATTCATTTTAAATTCCTAAAATGTATCAGCTTCTAACAAACCTAAGTATGTTTGCCAGTGAAACAACTTGGCTTTATCAAAATAATTGCAAAATGAAACATTATCACCTTTGTCGCAGAAAGTCAATTTGGGTGTTTGCACTTTGGATTGTCCTGTGTGCACAGAACATCTCAAAAAGATTTGAAAAGATTTGTTTAGACAATAAAGTGGGAACAAGAATATACAGTCAACCCTTCGTATGCATGGGTTCTGCATCTGCAGATTCAACCAACTGCTGATCAAAAATATTAAAAATAAATTGTATCTGTATGAACATGTGCAGACTTTTTTCTTGTCATTATTCCCTAAACAATACAGTTGATAAACTCTTTATGTAGTGCTTACATTTTCTAGTAACTATAAGTATACAGGAGAATACACGTAGATTATATGCAAATGCTACACCATTTTCCATAAGGAACTTGAGCATCTAAGAATTTGGGTATCTGTGGGGGTTCTGGAACCAATTCCTTATGAATACTTAGAGATGACTATATTTAACTTCATATCTTAAGGACTTATCCCACTCCATTTCTCCTTTAAAAAGAAAAATATTTTACTCACTCCTAAGGGGGAGCATTTCTTAAAATTTAATTTTCTTCTTCCTGTGAGGTGTAGTGGTGCATGCTTATAATCCCAGTGACTCAGGAAGCTGAGGCAAGAGAATCACAAGTTCTCAGCCTGGGCAATTTAGTGAGCCCCTCTCTCAAAATAAAAAATAGGAAGGATATGAGATGATATGAGATGTGGGGAATGAAGCTCAGTGATAGAATGCCTCTGGGATCAATCCCCAGTACTATAAAAAAAATTGGAGGGGAGTGCCTCTGGGGCTGTAGCTCAGTGGTAGACCACTTGCCTAGATTGTGTGAGACACTAGGTTTGATCCTTAGCACCATCTAAAAATAAATAAATAAAATAAATGCATGCTGGTCATCCTCTACAAAAAAAAAAAAATCTTTTTTTTCTCTCCTGCACACTCAAGATTTGTTGACAGTTTGAGGGTTCTGATTCTAGAACTACACTGAAAACATTTGGAGTGTACTAAAAAGAAAGGTCCTTTTTCTGCTTTGGCCTCATGCTCTTGGAGAGACCCCAAAGAGAGCTGATAGTGTTCAGAATGGCCCCGGCCCTACTTTCAGCCTAGAAAGAACTAGATAGTTCTCAGTCATCTACCTCCTCCTTCCACCTCTTATACCTCTTCCTGCCCCTACCTAATAATAATGAGAACAGCAACTACACCACCAGTTACAGATTCACAAACAGATGTGGAATGACATAGGTAATGATTTCACATGATGGTTGATGGCATTTGCCAACATAAAAATTATTACCCCTTTTGCTATAAATTCTTCTATAAATTTTATAAACTATGCAAAAACTGACATTTCAAGAACTGAGGTGATTTAGATTTATTAAAAAGTTGAGCCCCTGGAGATTCAACAAAGGAGAGTACTTTATATTTCTTTATTTAGTTTTTAGTTGCATGGTTCTCACTTTTGTTTTCCAGCTCCTAGTTTATAATTCATAGGTTGAAACTAGGCATGACTGAGCTTTGACCACTTAATCCAGCTTTACTACAGATGTCTCCTGTGTCTTGGGCAGCAGATAAAACTTCTTTGAATTCCAAATTTCTTTATCAGAGCATGTGGGATTCATGGCCACTCTCTAAAAGTTGACAGAAAACAATTTCATATCTAGAAAGCATTCTAAAATGCATCTCAGACATAAACTGGTGCCACTGTCTCTAGAGAGGATGGGTCCCAGGGAGACTTCTGTCACTACTCTGTTCTCTCTTTGTCTTTTCCTCACATGCCCCCTCTCTATTCAGCACCACACTCTGGTGTGGCCACCATGGCTATGCTGCCTTGGCTCTCTCCCAACAGAACTTTCATTACAATGTACCTCTCACCTGAGACCGTCAGAAAGCATCTTTCCTGAAGCAGCTGCTCTTGCCTGTCATGTGCAGAGACACCATGGTCACAGTTGGAATAAACCAAGCACATTTACCAGCCCCTGTGGAAGCATGGCATGGTTGTATGTGTATGTGCTGTGAATGAGTTCATCACATGTCCCTTTGAAAGGAATGGCATGGCAGGTTACTTCCGCCTTTGTCCTCAGAACTAGAAATCATGAAGAATTAAAGTGGAAATCATCATCAGAAATCAGGCTGTTTTCTAGCTTGTCTGTCTCCCTCTCACTGACTCAACTCTCCCACCCCTGCTCTTAAAGTTTGAAGACTAGTTTAGATTATAAATCTCAGCTTCACTGGGGCAAAACCTGACCTTAGCATTCCTTGCACACCAGTTGTCCCCGGTGTAATTAACGCTGCCCTGCATGTTTAGGCAATTATCATTGCACCGCATGGTGGGGTGCTGTACTCCCGCCTCCACTGGGGCAGGAGGCAGTGTTTGGCTCCACGGCTCTTGCAAATCTTGTGTCTTCACCCAGCTGGAGGTGCCCCTGTGGTGGTCTCTCCTATATACTGTTTTCTGAAAACAGTAGTGATTTCTCATGATGTCTGAATTACCCTCCCTTCTACAGTTATAGGCAATTCCTTCCTGACTAGGTCAGGGTCTCCAGGACCCTGGCCCTAAAACATATTTCACTTCTCTGGGAAGTTTCATTTGTCCTCAGCTATTGCAAACACGATCTTGCTGAACAGAACTGAATTTTGAACGCTGTTTGTGGTGGGGATTCTGATGGCTTCACGTTAGTTCAAGTCTCTGAGGACCAGTGCCAATAAATGTGAAAGGGACAACAGTAGATTGGCATACTTTTCCATTTCCACCAGGATGAAAAAACTGCTATAAATTAAGTCTAACCTTAAATGTATAATCTGTCCTTGGGAGAAAAAAAAAAAAAAGGATATAGCATCTTCAAGCTCTCGGCATCCCTTACGAGAAAAAATTGGTTCTAAGGGTCTCTGATCTTGTGTTTTAGTAAAATAGAACTGCACGGCTGACTGACAGTTCTGATCTAAAGCATTTACGTTTAAGTTTTGATCTCTCTGCTTTTGATTAAAACTAATGAGCTCATTTAATTCAAAATGGGAATCTCTGATAAGAGAAATAAGGTTGATGTGATTGGATTAGAGGGGCAAATTAAACTCTTAGAGCAGAAGTTTGTGCTTATATAGTGTATTAAAAAGCTGTTGGCGTATTATGGCGTGTTAGATGATGAGAAAAATTTCATAGTAATTCATATTTAATCAGAAGAAATGAAAGTACTAAATATAACATGGCTCTGCTTTTCCCTCGAGTGATAAAAAGCTGTACATTTAAAATGACATCAGATCCATGCTCTCTAAAACAAAAAAAAAAAAAAAAGAAAAGAAAAGAAAGAAAGAAAAAGAAAATCTTGAGACACATAAGAAAGGGATGCTTGTCAATGGTCCCATCGCCCCAGAATAGAAATGCCACAAATGTAGGAATATAGAGTCTTATTAAGAATGATACAAGAAAAGCCCCAGACCACAAATAGCAAGGTTTCTGTTATTAGAGTAGCTCTCATTTCTTCATCTGAGCATCAAGTTTAATATGACAAATAGACATTATGTACTCTTAGAAATACATGAATTACATTTCATAATCTAAAACTTAAAAGCTTGTTTTACCATTTTTATCTATTTTAATAGCTATTTTTACATATACTTAATTCTTAAATCTCTTAATTAACTGTATTTCTTTACCTCCATTCCAGAGAAAATTAGTGTTAGCATAGGGCTACTTAAAAAAAACCTTCATTGTTGTTCTACATCATTTTTTCCTTTTGAATAAGAAAAACTTTAATATTTAAGAAGAGTAGAATTTGAGTATTTTTTTAGGCTTTAACCACCCCCCCCTGCCCCCCGCAATTATTTTATTTGCAGGAAGAGACCTAAATTCATAAAATACCTTAGAAGCTTATTTTTAAGAAAACAGACTTATGCTGCCTTCTGATCCTTTTGCATGAAGGTGTGCTTAGATCGGCAAGATTTTAAGCTACCACTTTTAAGTTTCATAAGTTTACAAATTTTCTACTTACTCTAAAAACATATGAAAGGAACAATTAAGTATTTTGTTTAAGAGAGGAAACCTATTTTCTCATATCAGAAGCAGAGAAGTGAAAAAAGAGACCCCTGCCTATATGGGTAAGGGCCAAGGGCAAGATGCCATTGTGACAGGAATGAGAAGTTGATACTGTGAGTAGTTTTTATTTCTGCCCTCGGTACATCCCATTCTCATCCCTCTGTCTGGAGTCAGTTGAGAAGACCTTGAGTTTCTTGTCCCCACAATGAAGAAAACCAACTCAGGAGGGCAAGGACATTGGTCAGGATGTGGCTCTCCAATCTGGAGGTTTTGTGGTTCTGACCCCTCATCAGAAGCATCTCTGCCTGTACCTTGGTTGACCCCATAAATCTACAGGGCCCTTCTTTTTCCTGACAGTCCTCTCTGCACAGGACTCAAATGAGTCTCAAAGTGAGCTACAATTACTTACCATTGGAACCCACTTAAGGAGCTGCTGCAAGTTAAAAGACTTGAAAAAAAATCTCTAGCTAGAAACAGGAAAGAAGCTACTTTAGACACATTAATTTTTCTTTTTTATTTTCTGCAAAGTAAACATTCTCTAAATGAGGTAAATTGATTACTACACTCTTAGCACCCATCAGTCATTTATTTTTAGTGAACTCAAGGATTGCACCTGAGCAGTAGCTGTGAAGGGCTGTGGAGAGCTCTAAATCACGTGTGTATGTATTTTTGTATTCCTCAGTGGAGTCCACCAGCCCCAGCCTGCTAACCACTGACAACACCCTTGAGCGTTCCTTTTTCATCCGAATGAAATCTACTCTGACCAAACGTGGCGTGCACATCAAATCTTCAGGATATAAGGTAAGCTGGGTTCGGAGAGGGGAGACATTTCTGTTTCAGACCAATCTGAGCTAATTTGCATTGAGTTTTCCAGATGCCTTGGGTCTGTATAATTAACACATGTGACCTTGACCAGCCCATAGGGTTCCTAGTCATCTTTCCTGTCTCAGAGTAGGGCTTCTTTATACCTCCTTATCACTTTATACCTCCTTATCACTTCAGACATTGCTGATGCACTAAATGCCCCAGGGTCGTGTCTTTTCTTAAAACGCTGGTTAATAACACGCCAAGTGCTTCAGCACCTGCAAGAAATTCACTTTGATGGAGAAGGTGACCCAAATTCATATCAGTCCTTAAAAGGAGTATTCTAGAACTGTTGCTTATGAAAGTTCTACTTCTCTCACTTTCCCCTTCTAATTCTCCCTTTCTCGTTAGGGAAAGACTGTTCAGTTTAGGAGCATGTTGGCTCCTGATATCTGTACACATAGATAGGAAAATCAGGTTGGGTGTTAGAAACTTTCATTCTGAAATTACAGTAATTGAACATCAGTCATACGTTAGCATACACGGAATACACGACATACAGAGTATATGTTCCTCACAAGCTGAGACCAAGTCTGGAGTCATAATCTACATTATTATCATTTTAAGGTTAAAGATATAAAAGCCCTCTAATCTCAAGAAATTCCAACATTCCAGTTACTATAGCAACATAAATTAAGACCTATGAAATGCCTTTGGCAACCTGAATCTTATCAATTTTACAGCACACTAACCAATCTCAAGCAATATTTATTGTCTGTAGGATGGCAAACAGAAGCTGAATGTATCATTGATGTGGCCAGCATGACCTTCCACAGTTTGGGACTTTAGAACTCCTGATAACTCAGTTCTTTAGGGTGACCATAGCATTGTCAAGGGTAAAAACAGCTGTTAACATCAGGCATTGAAACATTCATATAAGTCATCAGGAGACTAGCAGCTGTATAAAGTCAGAGTCAGGCACTTTCTTTGACATTAATTCTTCAGAAAAAAAGGGGGGAAAAAAAAAGAAAGAAAGAAAGGAGGTGGGAAAGCGGGCCCTTCCAAGGACGACCTTTAGCTGAGCTGTCCTACAGTCTGAAAGGCACATGTGGTGCAACCTTGACCTTTCCAGGGTGTGAAGCAAAGAGGCAGCCAGGGCAGTTCCACCTGCGCCTGCCGCCTGCTGCAGTTCACCCTATGGAGGCTGGCTGCAAAGCAATGTATTGGGGGAAAGAAAACAGACCTCATCCTTAGGACCACTTTGTATTTCCCTGCCTTGCTAAACACTATGCATTTATTAGTTGTTAACTGTGTAGCATTAGCGAGTTTAGGATTCTATAAACAGACTACAGATGTGGAGATTATTGTACTTTTATGCTAGAACGAGGCATTCTTTGCATCCCAGATTTTAGGAGCCATAATATTTTCTTTCAATTCTTACTTTTCTGTCAGCATAGTTTCTTCACCTTTTCTGGGTTTTACTGGTTTGTGGGGGTATATCATAGGAGGAGCAGGTTTTAAAATGCAATAGTTAATATAATTCAATATCACTAGATAATGTAATTTCTAAAATTCTGTTTATACTACAAGCTAGAAATTGCAAAGCTCTTCAGATTTTTTGGTCTGCAAGAGTAGAACTGGTCAGGTACAGAGCACGTATCTGTAATTGCAGGGTCTCAAGAGGCTAAGGCAGGAGGATCACGAGTTCAAAGCCAGCCTCAGCAACTTAGCAAGGCCCTAAACAAATTATTGAGACCCTGTTTCTAAATAAAATATAGAACAGGGCTGGAGGTGTGACTCAGTGTTTAAATACCCCTGGGTTCAATCCTTGGTACAAAAAAAACAAAAAGGCTGTGTGGATAAAGAAGTAATATGAAGAAACAGTTTGGGTCTACGAAAGAGACCAAGTATTTTGTGTTTGATTTGCCATATGGGCATCTCAGCAAAGTTGATTGTGCTGCTAGACCTGATCAGACAAATGAAGATCTTAGAGACTGATACTTCATTCATTCAGCAAAGATTCATTTAATTCCCACTATGGGACTTGTTCCCGATCCTAAAAATCCAGCATTGAAGAATTATGTTTTTGCTTTCATAAAAAGTTTTCCTCTTACAAATCCCACCATTATGTACAACTATAATGCATCAATAAAAATATGGAAAAAATGTTTCCCACTTACATTCTATTGGGGGAGATGGACTATAACAAATCAATTAATAAAGAAGGTGATCTCAAAGAATAATGAATACCAAAGTAACAACAGGTGAGCTCTAGGGCCTGACAATATGTTGGGCATGATATAGTTTACAGATATTAAGCATCACAACAGTCCCAGAGGAAAATTCTTTTATTGGTTCCACTTCACAGATTAAGAAACTAATGCTAGGGAGGATGATTAGCATATTTATGCTAGAACGAGGCATTCTTTGCATCCCAGATTTTAGGAGCCACATTAAAGAAGACAGATTAAAGAATTCAGAACTTGAATTTGGGGAGTCTCAATCCACACCCCATGTACTTAACAACTAGGCTACACTACTATGTGGAGTGAAGTCAAGTAATGTGAAGGAGTGGCTGGTAGGGGCCAGAGACCACTTTAGATAGGAGGCCTCTCTACATAGCTAACATATCATCTATGAGTAGTGAGTAAAAAGGGAAGAAAAAAATGGAATAAAAATGTTTCTGAAGCAATTCGAGTTTAGGATTAAAGATATCTTGCTATAAAGATGGCCTTAAAGAAATAAAATATTAAAATGCACAACCTTGAACAAACAGTATTGGAAAAGATTTGGGAGCTATTCCAGAACCCATCAAATCATATAGTGTTAAGGTACCCATACTCCTCTACCATACCCTATTCAAAAGTCTTTCCCAAGATACCATGAAAGCCCCCACCTAGTGCCTTATTCCCCTCCCCAGAACGGCTGCCTACAAGGATTGATTCATCCACTATCCCCCAGTAAGATGAATCACCCAACAGATATGACTTGTCCCCTCCTCCTTCTCAGTGAATGAACATCCCTCATTAATTAACCTTGTCTGAAATTTGGTAGAAAAACTGATGAGAACCTATGACATACACAACTGAATAACATCCCTACTTATCTGTTCATTTTCAGTAAGTAAATCTAGCAGCTTATAAAACATTCCAATAAAACTGGTAATCACCCCGCCACCACACAATAAACACAAATAAAAAGAAACAGTGAAGATAATTTCTCTGTCCCAATATTCACCCTAATTTATTACTATTGTGTGCATCTCTCTTTTTCCCTTAAAGATCCAAGATGGTAAGCCTAGCTCATTGCAGGTCACTATACTTCTCTCCATTTTCTCCTGTGATTTTGGTACATGAACCTTTAGAAAGTTCTCCATCATTTTATCTGTTGCTGTTAGCACTGACAGTAATCACAGAAACAAAAATACCACTTCCTGAGCATTGACCCTGTGTCAGGTACTGTGCCAACCATTTTATACTTATTTTTTTTAATCCACAGAACATTATTATTTGAAAACCTCCTTTGTGCATTGTTTTTCTCATTTTCCATATAGTGAAACTGAGGCCTTAATAGGCAAAATGCTTTCCCATGTTCATAACTTTTAGGGAGCTAGTGAGGAGTCAAAATTGAATTCATGCCATATTGATTGATTGATTTTTTGCAATACTGGGGATTGAACCCAATGGCACTACCACTGAGCTTCACCTCCAGCTCTTTTTGTTTATATTTTGACACAGGTTGATAAGTTGCTGAGGCTATCCTCCAACTTGCAATCCTCCTGCCTCAACTACCTAAGTTGCTGGGATGACAATTCATGAGCCATGGTGTCAAGAATGAATCCATGCCATTAGGTTCTAGCATTTTAACCCCTCTCTTCACTGCTTAATTAAGTCCAAAGATGGGCTCAGGAGGAGATGGACATCAGCATTTGAAAAATTATTGAATTTAAATTTTTAAAAGAAAAACTTCTTGCCTGATTAAAACCTCCCCCTTGTGGCTCACTAAATCCCATTGCACTGGTATAGCCACACTTGTTGATTACAATGCCCCCAAGGATTTACCTTCCTTCCTGGGACTCATACCTGCTCCCACAAAGGCTGAACATCCCTAAGCTGAAAATCTGAAATGCTCCAAAGTCTGAAATTTTTTAACATAATGCTACAAGTAGAAAATTCCACACCTGACCCCATGTGACAGGTTGTAGTCAAAACACAAATGCACTAAAAATATCATATATAACTGCCTTCAGGCTGTGTATAAGGCGTCTAAGAAATATAAATGTATTTCATGTTTAAACTCGGTTCCCATCTCCAAGATATCTCCTTATGGATATACAAATATTCCAAAATCTGGGGGCAGAGAGACTGTAATTTGAAACACTTCTGGTCCCAAGCACTTCAGATAAGGGATACTCAACCTGTACCACATAACTAAGACTCTTAGCCAGAGAAATGCCAGTCTCCATCTACTACAGAGTGTCAACTGTTGAGGCTTAGTTTGCTACACCTCACTCCTCAGGAAAGTTGCCCTCTCTAATGAAGTTTCCTAACTATGAGCTGACATTGGGTTGTTTCTGTCCTCATTTGCTTTGAAATCCACAGTAGCATGTTATCTGGTCCAGCCACTGCTTATGCCTTAGGGGCTTCCCTGTTGTTTGGGTCTCATTGTTGGGTACATATCTTAGCCTAACACAGCTCCCATTTAAATTGCCTCCCATCCCTATTCTGCCTTCCTGATTAGGTCTATGGCTGGGGGAACTCACTAGGTGTAGCACATGGGGTACAAGGAGATACGCAATCAGGGAAATTATAGAAGCGAAGACTAATTGGGTCGCCTCCTTAGCTCCTGTCTTTGGAGGATAGTTTCCTTTGGTGTGGGACTTGCAGTTTCCTAATCTACTCTTAAATGCCCACCAGCACCACTGTCATTTCTGGAATATTTATCCCCACACATTCTAATGTCCTAACTCTGATGACATAGTACAGCAGCCTAGACTGAGAAACAAAGAGAGAGAAAAATCTCTGTCGTGTTTTACACAGTGCTGAGAATGTCTCTGAACTCTTTGCACAGGGAAAATCAGCAAATGCTGGGAGTTCCTGTTCTGACACATGCTCAGATTACTAAGGGAGGATGAGGGAACTCAGGATTCTTCAAAATAAACAGTCCCCCATCTGGGATGATTCAGATATGGATTTGCCTGTAGCTAAGTGTTGAACTAAATGACTTCTGAAATTCTATCTGGCCTCCTTATGATATAAAGAATCATAAAAATAATTGGTAGGTTCACTGGTTTATTAGGATTGCTGATAAGCCTCAGTTTTAAGAATAGCTCTATCTAGACATGAAGTAACAAAACCAATAAACTCAAAGGGGCAAATGAGCCAAAGGAAATTCTTTTGCCTTCTCTACGCACAAACAAGGGTGTCTTTTAAATTGGAGACTACTCGAGTTCATTTTTAAAATTCATAATTGTATCCGTTCTGTGGGGTAAGGTGCACACATAATCTTAATCGTGATTTGTTTCATTTGGAATGTCATAGATCTCTTTAAAGATTTGATGAAATCTACAGAGACCCTCCCAAGGTAAATTTATTTTGCATCTGTAGGTTCTTGAATCCTTAAAGTTTATCGATTGATCTCAAATTACAAAATCCTATTTAATATGTCATCTTCAGTACTTATTAAGAAACTAAGTTAACACATCTTCACAGATACAATAGCCTTTTCCTTCCACCTCATTTCTTCGTCTCATTTATCCATCTAGTGTTAATACATATTGAAGTCCTGTGGCAAAATACAACTCCTACACTGCAGAAATACAAAACTGAGATTTGCATTTTGATCTCCTCATGCAGATAAGGATAATCTTCTAAAATGGTTTTATCAGAAAATATTTGTTAGAAATAGTATAGCTAATATTTTAAAATTATATCTGTCCTCAAGACATTTCTTTTCAGTGGCACCCGATCCCTCCTTCCTGTTCACTTAGGTGTACATCACTAGAATTTCCAATGTCAAAATCACAACCAGCTAAATTTAAAAGTTGAAATCTCTTTATATGCAAACTTGGTCTTGATTGAATGTGTATAGTAACGATCTCAACACCATAGCAGACTAGCAGGGAATTACTGCTTACTATTTCAGTCATTTGGAATTTTAGTTCTTGGTTTAATTCTTCAATGAAGTCCACAATACTAAGAAGCCCATCTTTCCCTCTTGCTTACTTACTCCTGTGAATGCATTGCCAAGATGGCCTGAATCCACCTGCTTCTGTTTTCATTCCTCCAGCTTAATGCGTTTTTCCAGAGCTATTGTGGGAAATTTCCAAATTACTTTCCAAGAGACTTTACTTCTCCATTCTATCCTATGAACTACTCCCTTAAGTATCTTCCTGAAGTCTCAGAGATCATTCGCTTCTCCACTGCTATGTCGTTAATGGGTCATCAATGGATCACAGTGCCAACGTGTTTTAGAATCTGACCCCAGCTTAACTTTCCTACCACCATCTGCAACACTCTTTCCTGGAACTCTTACCAAAGTGTTCTAATCATATCCATCCAATCACTTTTCTTGAAATACGATTGCCTGTTCACATGGCTCTGGTTTTGACAATGCTATTTTCTTTTCCTAAAATGTCTTTTTGCCACCTGAAAAATTCTAACTATCAAATATTGCTTCTTTTTTCATTTCCCCTTATATATGTAAATAAAACTATTCCTTCTCCCCTGTGCTAAAATAGCATCTTTAGGTGCTACTTACACTCAGTATTACACTGTACCTCAGTATTATTATCTATAAAATGAAGCTATTAATAGTACATGACCCATAGACTTCCTACAGATCAAATGAGATGACAGAAGCTCCATCTTCTCTCTATTTTGTAAAGTACTTTCATATAATTTCATATGTAGATCACAATAATTATTTCTGGAAATTATCTCTATTTTCCCAATTTTGAAGTTAAGTAAAATCGAAGTACAGAAATGTGAATTGACTGTTCTAAAGTCACAAATACAGTAAATGGTATGGCTGAGAGAGTTATCTAGATCTTGACTTCAAATGCCTTCTTCTTTTCAGTAATACCATTAGATACTGGGAACTTTCTTATTTTGCTTTCTCCCCTCAGGACCTAGCACAATCTGCTGCATATAGTTGCCACTCAGTAAATTTTGGTTTAATTGAATTGCATGATTTCTCTTCTTCTGAGGTACAAATGATGTGTTGGGGTGGGGGCAGGATGTTGACAGAAGCTCCATACTGCTAGAGATCCTGCAAGCTGACATCAGTGTCTTTTAGATGTGACCATTGAAATAGCTATGAATTCAAATAACTCTACCATGATCTGACTCCATTTTCTCCATCCCACCTACAAGGATATTGTGAATTTTTATCAATGACTTATCATAATTGAAATGTACCAGATCAGCAGTATTCCCTTTCGCGTTCAGTTGAGGATTCCTTTCGGAAACAAAAGGATGTCATATCAGCTTCACTTATTCTTCATGACTTCATATCAATCTCTGGTGATCACCATTTTCTTTCTAAATTATTTTTCAAAAGTTTTTATTAGAGATTAACATTTTGGGACCCTCCCTCTTTCCATTCTTTTTCTCCCTCACCCCATTCATTTGTATGTTTGTTGTTGTTGTTGTTGTTGTTTTGTGATGCTGACTAGGGACCAAATCCAAGACCTTGTGCATGCTAGGTAAGCACTACTTGTTTTAGCCAGCTTTTTTGCTGCTGTGACTAAAAGATCTGGTCAGAACAACTATAGAAGAGGAAAAAATTATTTGAGGACTCATGGTTTCAGAGGTCTTAATCCATAGAAGGTCAGCTCCATTCCTCGGGGCTCAAGGTAAAGCTGAACATCAGATTGGAAGAGAATGATAGAGGGTGGCCAAGGGAAGTAGCTCACATCGCAGTGAACAGGAAGCAGAGAGAGAGAGACTCCACTCTCCAGATACAAATATCTACACCAAACCTATGCCCTAATTCCCACCTCCGCCACCCACACCCTACCACTTCAGTTACCACTCAGTTAATTCCTATCAGGGGATGAACTCTCTTAGTGGGTTAAGACTCTCACAAACCAACATTTCTCCTCTGAACCTTCTTGCATTTTCTCACATGAGAGTTTTTTTGGGGGACACTTCACATCCAAACCATAACACTACTCCACCACTGTGCTACATCTCAAGCCCCCTTGACACTCTTTCTAAAAATTATGGTATTTGCCAATACCTTGCTTTGTGGCACAGTTTCATGATTTCTCAGAGATTGCTAAGGATATATGAAATGTTATCACAAGACTCTAGCTCTTTCTTGTCCAAAAGGCTTTCTGTAAGTGTTGAGTTTTAACCCTACCAGGAGAGGTTCGGCATGAAGGTGCACCTAGGTAGTCATGTATTAGTGGTCCTCCTCTGAAGATTTCTAAGAGTATACACTAAACTCATCAATGAGGAGCTGCCCTTTCTCCCAGATGAGTGTGGACATACTAGATGCCATCTGGATCTCTCTTCCAATCTGAGATTCAGAGATGTTCCAGGTTTCTGGACATATCAGTAATTCTCCTGAAGCTTGCTTCAGCTTTGTGTTGTCTTGAAATGATGACTACAGTATTCCAAGCTGCGTAAAATGTAACTGTCTTGTCAAATCAATAGATGAATTTTCAGAGAGACCAAAAATTCTGTCAACCCATTCAGGCTTTCGAAGGCTAGGCTTTTATTGCCTTTCAATCAACCCAGACACACAGAATAAATTGAAGGAGAAAAAAAATTTCCAGGGTAGAATTTACAGGCAGAGGTTATCCTGATGAAAAATGCAAATAGAGGAAAGAACCAATAAAATCAAATTTTTAAAATCCTATTATCTCGTTTTAGTCTCTGCTCACCTCTGCACAATTGTCCATTACAACGTGGTTTCCAGTGTCATTTTAAATACAGCTGACATTGTTTCTGATCTTAAAGAATTTATTTCCCATTACCATGGCATGACAGTAGTTCTGGCTTGGGATATGTCATTTCTGCCGGGACTAATCAGCTAGCTATTTTACCAACTAGAGGCATAATCACTAACCATTCTGTGAAGTGTCTGTAAATTCCAAGTATGTCAGTGACTGAAACCCAAGTATGTTGCTAACTTACAGGTACTTCATTTTCCATTGTACAGATTACAGAAAGAAAGTAGGAGAGGTAACAGCATTCCTCTTTCACTAATGATGCATCTTTCCAGGTTGGTTTTATGAACATTTGCTAACTAAGAATAACAAAAGTAATGATCACTTTGCAAATTACATCACTGATGCAAAATTTAACATCCTTTTCTCTATGTACTTTCTTTAATGGCCTTCAAAAATTATAGCTAATGTCTTTGTAATATATTCTCAATCTAATAGATTTGTTTATATAATTATTCCTCTATGAGACATTGTAACATTGAAATTAGTTTTAAGGGGCTGGGGTTGTGGCTCAGTTGTAGAGCACTTGCCTAGCACTTGTGAGGCACTGGGTTCCATCCTCAGCACCACATAAATAAAATAAAGTCATTATGTCCATCTACAATTGAAAATATTTTAAAAAAAAAAGAAAATAAGTTAGTTTTAAAAACTGACTTAACAGTTAAAAAGTAAACACAAACACAGTTCATTATTATTTTCAGGTGTGGCACTCTTTAACATGCTGAGATGCCCTATAAACATATGGGATAGCCAACAATATCTGTTTCCCTAAAGTAATCTCTTGATCCGGTAGTCTGCAGTAGAAGTTATTTAACTCTTAACACAGTTTAAGGGCTTCTAGATACATCACCCTCTTTGGCCCTAATTATCTCAAAACCACTTGACTGAGTGAGTAAGCACAGAGGCTGTGATGTCAGATAGCCAAGGATTTGGACCTAGTCGTCCATTCCTCACCCTTTGACTTGAAGTAAATTGTTTAACTTCATTAAGTATCTGTTTGCTCCCTTGTAAATTAAAAGTACCAAGAAAACTTCTTTCATAAGGTTACTGTGAAATAAAGTGAAATAATTAAGACAAAGTACTTATGACAATGGCTGGCCCATAACGAGCACATAACGTATGTCCATATGTGAAGTTTCATATTTATGGAACTCATATTGTGAGTTTGACAAAGGTGAGGCTAGATGATCCCAAACCCTAGCTTCTACAACTCCTCATCTGTACCTGTAACTATGGAAAGTAGTAATTCATCAGTAATATTTCAGATTATCTCCTGGAAGTTATATGAGCTCCAGAATAATAAATTATTTCTTCTGAGTATAGAAAATGCATTTATTTCTGGGAAATTTCTCCTTGCTTTAGTGTCCTGAATAATGATTTGATTATAAGGGACAAAATATGACTGAAATACGTCATCTGTCCCTTTAACAAAAGAAGCACATACCAAATGGTTTTCTCTAGAATTGATTTAGCGTCATGGCAAGACTAATATAGCCCTTTAATGTAAGAAATGAAGTAGGGGCAGGGCTAATTTGATGTTGTGGATCTCTGGAATAAATGGAGCTTCTAGGCTGTTATAGCCCACAGGCTTCAGGTGTGGTTAGAGCATCTACATACATAAATTGAACCCTCTAGGGAAGGCAAAATACCACTGTGGCTTCAGCCTTGCTGCATGGCAGAGATTCTATGCACCATTCCACAGGGGACTCTGTTGACTCATTCCAAATGGAGGAAAAGAGCCAGGATTCTGGATTTCTCATCTTTTCATGTATTGACTTCTCAGGGGACAAGGAACCCATCATATCATTCCACTCTCTATAAATTCTTCCACCAAACTCCACCATCAGACTAGAAAAATGACCTCATTGCAAAGTTCTTTGAGTAAAGAGACTCTTATTTAAAGATGAGATTACTATGTTCTCAACCCTCTGTAGTAATATTGAAGGGAGAAGTTTTAGGATGCTGCCTTGGCTGTGTGTGTGTGTGTGTGTGTGTGTGTGTGTGTGTGTGTTTTAATCTTAACTACCTCTGAGCAACATTTATCTCTAACTTACCCTTGCTTTTCACCTCCTATTTGGCAAATTCCTATGGAAATGACCCATATACATTGTCACTTGAGTTATAGCAGCATTCATATCTTCCTTTTGCCGGGGCCTTCACACCTGTTTTTTATTCTCCCTGGAGTGTATATTGTCCTGAGATTTTCCTGTGGATCACACATGTACTTCACTAAGATTTCTGCTTAAACATTACTTTCTTTACCTCCCAATCAAAAACACCTCAAGTATACCCTCTATACTCCATCATATGCTTTATCCCACCACCTTATTGTTCTTGATAGCACTTAATACAGCCTGACACTGTTTTACACATTTATTTGTCAATAGTTTTTCTCCCTCACTAAAATGTAAACCACAGCTCCTAAAACAAGATACATAGAGGAAATTCAATAAACTTTTGTTTTTAAAATGAATGAATGTAAAAATATTGTACATGATTTGTACCAGCTAAGGCCAAAACACTTTCCTTCTTTGGGTCAGAGTTCCAGCTCTTATAAAGGGGATTTAGAGATGAGAAGATGCCACCAATGGAGTTATTTAATTTTTTTTCGTTTCCAGGCCCTGATAAGTGTAAGTTGAAGTTTTCCTCCTTTTGCTTTTAAAAAAGCTACACTAACGGTTGACATATTCTATGACGTATTTTATGCTATCCTATTCAGTTTTTAACAAATCAACATGTATTTAACTTGTACCCCACTTGTACCCAATTCTAGTGGCTAGAGCTCTAGAAGCACAATCAAGAGATACTTGATTATTACTTCGTAGTTCTGAATATATTTAACAGTCCTCAACAGCCCCTTATCAAATGTCCTTCAAACTCATGATTCCTTGTAGAAATCGTGAAAATAGAGTGGCTTAATAGGGGCACACCTGGTGGGGAGAATCAGAAAATTCCATTCTACTACCAGCACTTTTTTCCTTACTTGCTCTGCAATGTTGGACAAGTAACCTAGTTATTCTGAGCTTCTATTTCTTTGATTAAAAACCAAGTAAACAATAGAACTTCCCTTCCATGCTCATTAGTGATCGAGGGTGGAGACTGTATCCCCTTTAGTTCCACTGTGTGTACCTTAGGGCTGTAGGGCCTTTGGGATGTTCTGGGTAAAATGGAATAGAGGATTTGCCTACTAAGGAGCAGCCCCTTATTTGGGGAAAAGGAAATGCTAAAATCTGTGGGGAAGTCTGGCAAGAGCCATTCAGAGTAACCAAGAGCTACCATATTTCTTTGTGACCAAAGCTAGTTTGAGAACCTAAATATTACAGGAAACATTTAACTAAATCGATGCTGCAAGGTGTTAGAAGAGGTCTGGGGAGGATTTTGTTATTCTTAGGGGGACTCAGTGAACTTGTGTACCCTGTCCTGGAGAGGACATGAAACCACTCAAACTCTGGGAAATCAATTGAGGTCCTAAATCAAAGACAAAAATAAAGTGGTGATTTGAGAAAATACTCCCCTTGCTTTATGCCATGAGCAGTGGTGGAATTTTTTTCTTCACTTCCTTTAACACAGTATTATTTATGTCAAAACAATGACTCTATGCCAAACAACATACAGCACCATTTTCTTATGGAATTTCTCTGTCTTCCCCTTTAATTTTTTTTATTGGCATTTAGCTTATTGGTAAACACCTGTGCCAGCATTGTCTACAATAGTTGTAAGTTTCCAGTTGAAAGCACCTGAAACTTTCAATATGACTGAAATGGCCATAGGCAGTTGAATCCTGAGTAAATGCTTTTAATGATGAGTGGAATTAACAGTTTATAACTGTTAAGCTCCTCAAAGGAAGACATCATAGAAATTTAAACCACTGTAACTCTTGACTTGTTATTTTATTGTGAACTACTATCTTCTCTATGAAATGTGTCTTTTCTCTCATCATTGGAAAGATCTGGAAAGTGATACAATTTGCCCAAGGACCCATAGTGGTCAGATCTCACCTTGACATGGTGGAGGAAAGTTGAATTCTGTGAATTTGAGCTCCAAGACACAAAAATGGTATCTGTCCCTCAGGTTCTCAAGCACTCAGAGAACACTCAGCCTGCCATGCTGAATTAAAACCCAAAAGTAGACACAGAGTGACAGAAAGGCACTCAGTAGGCTAAAAAAAAAAAAAAAAAAAAAAACAAGAACCAAGAAATCGTATGTCACTCTCCCGTGGAGGTTTGGCAGACTGGTAAGCCTGGAAAGGACCCTCATCCAATTTTCCTCCCCACACAGTACTTGTCTCCTGGGGGAAGACATCAGTGGAGGTGTGCCACAAGAGCCCTGGAGAAATTTGGGCCCTCAAAGAATCTTATCTTTTCCCTTTTTGCATTCATAAATCACCCTCCTAATCATGCCAGCCAGTCCTAAAAACTTTAAGAGGATGGTACTCGGCTAGTGAAAATTCATAGACACCTGCTCTTGATTTACTCCCTGCTTAGAATAATTTTTATACAGCTGTGATATCAGAATGACTCTGTTCAAAGTACCAAACAGTGGGGCTCAGTCAAGAAGGGATACATTGGATGTTTGGGTTATAATGATTTCAGCTATTCCTTTTTTTAAAAACAGCATCATTAGTAATCTGTCACTCTAATAATATTAATTCCCTTTTGACATCATGGAAGTAAGAAGAAATCATCACTGACATCAAAAATGAGGTGATATTTCAGCAGTATTATTTCACTGAAGATAAAATGGAAAGCTTTATTACTCCCCATGCCTTAAAGAAAGCTGAACAAGGCGTATGCTGACCCTAGAGCTTCTCTACCTCATTTCCTTTCAGACTAATAGGAAATAACTAATTTTAATTGTTCCAGCTGGTTTCAGAATATATTTTCCCCCAAATCTTTACATCTACATACTAAATTGTTTAAAAAAATAAGCTTTATCCATTTATAAAAACTTGAGAAAACAAAGAGAATCCAGAGTAACCAAGAATAATCTATAATTTTCATTCTTCAACATCACCTTTTGTTCAAAGTATTTAGGCATTGATTTCACTCAATCATGTGGTCAATACTGATTGTGTGCCTCTGTGTATTACACACTGTACTGGGTGCTAGGAAGACAAAGATGGATAAACCAAGTCCTTGGTACAGAGAGCAGAGTCTAGACTTAGGCACACAAAGAAATGATTGTGAGAGAGTGTGATGTGATCTACAGTAGAGGTGTGTTTGAGAGCAATACAATCAAATGGGTAAATCTGTGTGGTGCAAAAGGAGAGCATTCCAGAGAGAGCATCATTTTAGCCAACTCTTAAAGGATAGATTGGCTCTGCAGAGATATTAGATGATTAAGAGGTGTGATTTATGAATGCAAATCAGCAGAAAGATGGAGGCATCAAGTACATTGAGCAGAAATATCTCTGACTCATGGGAAGCAGGACTGAAGACATCTGGACTGACTTGGCAAACTTAGACCAGAGTAGGAGGCTTCATTTCATGCAGTACCAGCCCCACGGGATAATCAGTGTTCAGGGTAACAAGGATGAAAATTATGAGTATTTCATGTTAACAAAATTTCTTGGGTTCATTATAAGAAAGAGAACATGATTTTCTAACAAGGATACCATGAAAGTTGTTCTTAGCCTTTAAGGTAGGAGACTAAGACTTTCAATTTATGTAAGTCATTGGAAAATTTCTTTTAGAATTCTTTTCCTTTTTTTTTGTCCTATCATCCTGCCAATGTGAGTATGTGAGTATGTGAGTGCAGGGATTTTTTTTCCCCCCTAAACCTCAAGTTGCTTGAATAAATAGACATTCTTAAAGGAGGAATATAATATTCCTAGAACTAAACAGGGACAGGGAACAAAAACCAAAAATCCTTATGCACTGAAATCTTGGATTGCAAAATGAATCAAAGCAGGAAGCAAAAATTAAACCTCAGTCTCAGAGTACTTGGTCGGTACACTGCTGGATGCTTGGAAATACTCCTATATTGGGCACAATATACATTTCAGGCAGCCTGAGCTCCCCTTAGATATATTATTCAGTGAAACCCCTGACTTTAAAGATGATGACTAACTTCTTGTTAGAAAAATTTATTTGTTCAAATCATTCATTTCTAATTTTCATTGACTATTCAACCATTATACTAGTTGTAGCAACCTTCAAAAATAGGGTTATCTAAGCACCAATCCCTTTGTTCCAATCAGAACTGTGCATGTTAGATCAGGGGCAACACATCTGCAATTAAACAACTGTTCTTAAGCGAGCAGTAACTGATGGCATAAAATATGAGTTTTATAACTGCAAATATTCAATGTTATAAGTGAGATTTTTAAAGAATCAAATATAGTATCTGAGTACTGGATTTTCAATATGACAATTTTCACCTTTTTTCCCTCCTCCTCAGGGGGGAAAAAAGAACTTTTATATTCCTGGATTGAATTCTTAAATACTTTTTTAAAAACAAACTTTCAACAAATTTTTAAAAAGAGATCTCTCCCTTTCTGCCTATTTTTGCAGTGTCTGCATATGCTTTATCTTTCTATCAAAGATAATGTGAAACTTTGGTGCTTTGTGTTGCAGGTCATTAGTTGAGTTGCTTTTTTATCTACTTGATTTTATTTATTTTTCTTTTTCAAACATCTTTTTCTTCCCCAGATAATCAATGCTCTCAATTACCCTCAAACACATCTACTTCTATCACCACAAAGCTAGTGTAACCCCATAGAGTACACTTCCGAACCATGCAAGAGCCATTTAAGAGTAAATCTTTTTGTTTTAAGTCAGCTCTCAGGATTCAAGGGGAAATCGCATCCCTAGTTGGCTCTTGGCTTTTTTTCATTCCATATGCAGAGGCTAGAGAAATGAACTGGACACAAATGGGCTGGGGCATTTTTGGTTTCTTTGCATGTGCTAAAGCAACACAGAGCTGATACACAATAACAAACATGCATTATGAGTTGTTTTCAGTCACTTTACAGACATACGCCTTCATAAATTTTGATACGGTTCTGAGAAGCCGACTTTGATGGGACCAAACACACAACGAGCTTTCGATCACTGGAGCAACCACACTCTAACTTTATGTTGACAATTTATCAGCCCTTCTCCGTCAAGGAAAATTGTTTTTTAGTGCTTGCCTATTAGCAATCACATGCATAATATGAAATTGAGTTTTGGGGAGGACGGCCTACCATCTGTCTTTCTGATATTTTTTTTTTCAACATTTCATGCTCAAGTTCAACTCTCAGTGTATCAGAATGCTACAAAACAGGATTCACCCATAATACGGGCACTTAGCAAGAAAAATGAGCCAGATACCAATGTAATATTTTAACTTGCAGACTTTTAAAAAGGAAAATCATTGATACCCCAATCTGTGCATTATCTTTTGAGTGTACTTCAAATGCTGCCTGCCTCTCGAAGCCAACTTTGGTATGGCTGCTTCTTGTAAAGAACAGTTTGTTAGTGTGCTTTGAGAAGTGTTCAAATATTTTTACAAAAATATAAATATAAAGAAAAAAATGTAATGTAATGTGAGATTAAGAAAATGGAGCTCCAAAAGGCTAATATGAAGCATGAAAAAATGTATATAATTTCCCTGCCAAATATCAATATGCTAAATTTTTGTTGTTGTTTTTATCAATAGCATTGTTTTTCTGCAACAATACCTGCCTTGGAGAAGAATTGGTTTTGTTGCTCTCAAGATTATATTTCTTAATATATGCTTAATATAATTCTATTAAATTAATAAAAAAATGAATGAAAAAAATAGTACACTCCCACAATGTAGAAGGATTGCTCAAAAGAACATTCCCAAGCCATTCATGTGTAACTGCATTTGTGTGGCAGGGCATTTATTATGCTATAAATTCCATCACTGATTTTGGCCAGTTCAGATTGATTCTGCAGTAACTGTAAGTAATGAACCTTCCAGAGCCAAAGGGGGGGAGGAAAAGAGAAAGAGGAGCAACCAATACATTTGTGGCCATGGGAATACAAATCGTAGGGTTCATTTAGTCACAGCTTTTATCAGATCATGCAGCCAATACCCTAAAAAGCAAGAAAATATATATGCAGAAAAATCTACAGGTTCCTTGCTTTGACTTCAATAGCCACAATAGGCAAACACAATGAGAATGCTTCTGGAGGAAAGGAAATGATTTGCTTTTCCCCAAACCTTCAATTCACAAATTCTTCCCTCTTATTTTTCCCTACCCTATGACTTAATATAAGGGCAGATGTCTATGCTACAAGAACAATAAAATAGGGAGCTTTCTTTTCCTCCTGCTATAGTTTGAACCTTAAATGTCCTCCAAAGGCTGTGTAAGGCTTAGTCCCCATCATGGCACTGTTGCAGGGTGAAGGAACCTTTAAAGAGGTGGAGCCTAGTGAGAGGTCTTTAAGTCGTTGGGGGTGTGCCACTGAGGTGTATTGTGGAAAGCTGGGTCCCTTCCTCAATCTTTCCTTTGCTTCCTTGCCTGAGGTGAGCAATTTTTCTCTGTCACACATTTCTGCCATGATGTTCTTCCACAGGCCCGAGACAATGGGGCCAACTGATCATGGACTGAAACCTCTAACACTGTGAGCTCAAATAAACCTTTTTTCTTTATAAGTTAATTGTCTGAGGTATTTGCTATAGTGACAGAAAGCTAACTAACACACAAGGGAAGCTTGGCTTTTCAGTTCCCTCCCTAGGGCTGGATGGACTCTCAGCTCAGAAAAGGCTCCCAAGGGAGATGAGGTATAATAATCCTCTGTTCAAATATTTGTAAAGAGAAAAATCAGCTACCCTGGAGAAGTTGCCTCTTGAGCCTATTAAGAAAATAAGGTAAAAAGTGAGAGAAATAGCAGAAGAAACACACACTCAGAGGCACCCCGTGAACTCCCTGAGGTGATGACTAGAGAAAGAAGTGGGTGGATGAACAAAGCTGAGGAAACAGTGACTTGTACCACTGTAAAGCAGCACCAGCTAATATTAGAGGGATTTTTTTGCTGATATTCTTTAAAACTGAGCACTAATGTAATAGAGAGTGTCTTAGGAATGGAATAGTGCATGATTTGGAATCATAGATATTAGCCACAATGGAGTGGAATGAGCATCTTTGGGCAGCAAAGGAAGGAGGAGAATATGGAAAATAATGATGTTAAAGATGCATTTCATCTTGGGTGAGGTAGGGATTACATACCTGTAATCCCAGTTACCCATGAGGCTGGGGCAGGAGAATCATAAATTTGAGGTTAGCCTGGACAACTTAGTGAGACCCTGGATCAAAATAAAAAATAAAAGGGCTAGGGTTGAAGTTTAGAGGTAAAGTGCCCTTGGGTTCAACCCCACTAGGGGATTAAAAAAAAAAAAGTTTTTTACCTGCTAGGGAGTAATAAAGAAAGTAATCACTTTATTCTTGCAGTGGGCTGAGTCCAGGCCCAAAGACTGGGCTCCTGTGATAGTGTAGACATAGGGAGGCCATGGCTTCTTCGGAATGTGGGTAGGCAACAGTTTATATCAGTTCTAGGATCTGTGTCCCCAACCCCATGGCATTACATTTTTAAAAAGACAGAGATACAAACAGATACTCTATTTTAGAAAATGGCAAATCATCTTCATTTCCTTTTCCCAAGAATACCACACATTCTTCTGAGAGTCTTTCCCTATATTCTTCACCCTATCCTTCCTTAAAATTGTTGAATTATAAAGCTGAAAGGTCTGAAGCTGTTTGAGAATCATGAGGTAGAGCTGACAGAATGGACCATTTGGGGCCTTTTTGAAACATGCTCATTTTCATTGAGGTGACTACCATGAAGTGTCTCACAAAAGAAATCATGGATGCAATTGACAGGCCTTTAGATTCAGCGGTAAGAGTCAGCCAAATAGGAAAGCCACAGTAGATTTTAGGGGGCAGACACTGAACAACACAAGAGAGTGCCAGGCTTAGAGTGGACATTTCCTGCTCCAAAGGAAACATGACTTATGTGTCACTTGTCACAAGTAGCATTATTAGAGTTCACCATGGGTCACCATGACATGACCTGGCTATCTGAGCACAGCATGAAGGAGAAGACAAGTGAAAAGAACTGCCTGGAACAACTTTAAGCCCTATTTATTTTTTAAATTTTATTTGTTCTTGTTAGTTATACATGAAAGTAGAATGTATTGTGTGTGTGTGTGTGTGTGTGTGTGTGTGTGTGGGTGGTGCTGGTGATAGACCCAGGGACTTGTGCATGTGAGGAAAGCACTCTACCAACTAATATCCCCAGCCCTTAAATCCTATTTTAGTGGTGAAAATAATGAGTTTCAAAAGATTATGAATAGTTTTAGCTCCGTTCATAGAGAAGAAGTTGCTTCCAAACTCTGCCTAAGGTTTCTACAGTATGCATAACACATGGGCCACCTCTAATTCAGTTCAATCTAGTATTTACAGTGGTCATATTGGAATTTGAACATGTCATTTAGAAAATTTGAATTATTAAGAGGACTGAAAAGTGAGTAAACTTCCAGAACTATTTGGGATATCTTCTGGGCATGAGGGAGGAGATAGAAAATAGGCCCATGGACAAAGAGAAGCATGGTTACATGTCTTTCCAAAATAACTAGGCAACTCAGTAGTCATATTTATAACCAATTAAAAGTACCATAAGGTCACTTGGTGAGTTGCATAAAAATTGACTATTAATTGAATAATAAAATATTTATATAGAAGTTGATTCAAACATATCATTGAAATCTAAATTCTCAGGCTGGGGTTGTAGCTCAGTGGTAGAGTGCTTGCCTAGTGTGTGTGAGGCACTGGGTTTGATCCTCAGCACCACATAAAATAAATAAATAAAATAAAATAAAGTTATTGTGTCCATCTATAAAAGTATATTTTTTTTAAAAATCTAAACTCTCCAGCTATCAGCTTTGTGATGGTAATTGTTCTAGCCTAATAGAGCTACCAAACAGAAATTAATAAAAACTATAAATTATTAAAACATGAAATTCATCAATACAGTTTTTAGAAGTAGTCTGTATATATGTGTGTGTGTGTATATGTATATATATATATATATATATATATATATATATAAAATAATATAAAATATTATTGGATCAATGGCATTTTGAGTAACTTGGTAGAACATACAGACCCCTGGCCTGAGAATCAACAGATGTAGGTTTTAGTCCTGGTTTTGCTGCTTGGTTTATATTTGACCTTAGGGAATTCACTTAGCCTGCCTTGGTCTGTTGAAAAAGAATAATAGTACCTCTTTTGAAACATCATAGAGTTATTATGAGGTTAAGGTTAAGATGTTATGAGTGAAAATGTTCTGTAAACTCTAAGTGACTGTGACTAGCCAATAATATGATCTTTATTGGATTATAACTGTAAAGTCTAGGATTTTAGCATTTCAGAAGAATTGGCTTAGCTTACATTTATCACCAGGAATTGATCTCTTCCTCATTTTGCTTCTGTTCTTGGAGCATTTATTTTTACGAAGAAAAAGTATTTTTAATAGAAGCCTTCAGAACACCCATTTCTGAAGAGAGCAAAGGCAGAATGTATGTTCATAAAGTAAGAGGAGGGAGATAGATGGACGTTCCACCGGGGCTCTGTCCCCACAGTAGAGTCTGTGAGTGGCCTCAGGGTAAAAGATTATATGCTCATCAGCAATAAATCAAGGTTGATGGGATTAGGCTGCACAAGGACCTGGAGAGCACCATAGACCTCACAGGGCTCCTTGTCATTGTTGCTTACGCTGCTTAATGTTAAAGTTTAGCTCCCTAGTGTCATTATTATCCAACCTTGAATTTGGTATTTTATTGATTAGTGATTGAAGCTTTATGTATCCCTCTTTGTACTTCACTTGGAATAAAGTAACCAATTATTAAAGTCTGTAATTAGTATTGTAAAGACTTTGGTTTCCTGGAGTTAGAAATGCTAAGACAGTCTCTTCAAAATCCAGATAAGCCAAACACACCTACTATATGGGAAGCTCACAGAACATTTTCTTTAGTTCCACTAGGGTGGCTTCTTGAAGTACCCCATTGTGTTCAAGGAATAATTAACCCCTATGAAGAATCTTACTGGTATAAATCTTTTAAAGGGAAATCCATATTAAGAGGTTTTTGAAGTAGAAGTGGGAGCTGAATGGTTTAGACTGCTCAGGTGGATCAAAATTGGAATTAAGAGTGGCAGGGATTATAGGTAGACTATGAGAAAGCTCTGAACTTGGAGGAATGTCAGAACTATATTTTAGCTGTGTAATTATAACCAAACATTTCACCTCTCTTCTCCTTCAGTTCCTTATATCTAGAACGGAGATAAACGTCCATTCAACCTGCCTCCAAGGCTATTGTAAGGATCAAAAGAAATTAAGTTAGAACCTCATGAGTCCTCATGCAACAGACAGATATAGAGTCATGCAAGTTGTCAGTCATCCCATAGTCTAGTGCCTGTGAGGGACACAGAGAAACAAAAGACACATTTTGTGCCTCTGAGGAGAAAATCAGAGACAGAGGCAAAGGCAGAGGCAGGAAGAGAACACTCCACGATAGTAGGTACCTAATGTTAACAAGGTGGGAGAAATAATAATAATAATTCAAGGGAAGAGGAAAGCTTTGGGCTGACGTGGCCAGAGGAGAAAATGATTTGATGAAGATATTAATGAATAGATATTATTTCCACCAATGGAAAGAGACAGAGGAAGAATTCCTGATCTGAAAGGTGATATGAGGAAAGAAATGGAGAAGGTAAATACAAGGCAGGTTCAGGAGACACTGTGCAAAGCATGTGGAGTCTAAAGAGGGAAGTCAAGGAAGGCAAGCCAAGTGGTGAAGTTTGGAGCTAAATTGTTGCAAGTCTTTCATGATCTGTGACAGCTAAGTTGTGTTACTTATGATATTCCAGAGTGGATCGAGATTCTTGAATAGCGAGAAAGGAATGATCATCCCTATTTCACCAGGGGAAACTGAGGCTCAGAGAGTTCACACGGTTGTTCCAAATTTACACAAGTACATGAGAGAGATCATATCACTCTTAGTCTGGCTTTCTTAGTGTAAAGCTATTTTAGGAAGATACACTTGGCAAGAAAATGTAGGATGGACCAGAGTGGGGGAAAAGAGAGAGAGGGAGAAAAAGAGAGAAAGAGGCCAGACTTGAGGTATAACTCGATAATAGAGTGTATGTTTAGCATGAACAAGGCCCAAGTTCAATCCTCAGCACCAAAAAGAAAAAAATAATGAGAGACTAGTTCAGAAGCTACTGACCAAGGTGTCCACATGTGGGATTTCAATAGTCTTGTGTTGGTGTCATGGATCTGAGAATGGATGCAATGTCAAGAGTAAGAGAGACAGCAAAGAAAGAGGAGGCCTCAGTGATTGACTAGATCTGGTAAGTGAGCGAGGTTCAAAAATGAGTCTAAGGACTGGAGTTGTGGCTCAGTGGTGGAGTGCTTGCCTCGCACATGTGAGGGTGCTGGTTTTGATCCTCAGCACCACATAAAAATAAAATAAAGGTATTATGTCCATTTACAACTAAAAATATATATGTTTAAAAAAAATTAGTCTGAGAAGCTAGGCATGGAGGCACACTCCTGTAATCCCAGTGACTCAGAAGGCCGAAACAGGAGGATCACAAGTTTGAGACCAGCCTCAGCAACTTAGCAAGACCCAGCCTTTTTTTTTTTTTTTCTTTTTCTTGGTACTGGGGATTGAACTCAGGGCACTCAACCACTGAGCCACATCCCCAGCCCTATTTTGTATTTTATTTAGAGACAGGATCTCACTGAGTTGCTCAGTGCCTCACTGTTGCTGAGGCTGGCTTTGAAGTCACTATCCTCCTGCTTCAGCCTCCTGAGCCTCTGGGATTATAAGCGTGCACCACTCAGCCTGGCTAAGACCTGTCTTAATTAAAAAAAAAAAATTTTTTAAAAGTGAGTCTAAGAGATGCAATACACTCAATAATTCTACCTTTGAACTCCTACAAAATGGAAGGGTTACCATAAAGAATGGTCCAAAGTTCAAGCCTGAGTAGTGAGCACTAGTTCTACTCACATTCATTCCTTACCTTTATCTAGACAGGGAATTGGCCATTCCTTGTATTCATCTTTCTATTATATCCCTGATCACATTCTGATTATGTATAGATAGACAGACTGTGTGCTTTCTATTACCTATGATAGCCCCAGCACCAGCACACAACAGTGCCTGAGAAAGGTGAAACATTGACTGGTTGGTTGGTTGATTGAGTGAATGAATGAATGCCCTCAGAGTTTTCTTCCTAATTCTCAAATGCAGTCAAATAATCCTTGCTTCAAAATTCTTCATCGGTCCCCCCCCCTTTTTTAATATTTATTTTTTAGTTGTAGTTGGACACAATACCTTTATTTTATTTATTTATTTTTATGTGGTGCTGAGGATCGAACCCAGGGCCTCCACGTGCTAGGCGAGCCCTCTACCGCTGAGCCACAACCCCAGCCCCAGTGGTTCCCTTTTGTCTATAAAATAATGTCATGTCATATGGCATTCACAGCCTTCCACAATCCAGCCAGTTTCATGTATCCCAGCATTTCCCCACCTACTCTACTCTGTCCTCTTTAGGCCTCTCAGTTCCTAAATACAGTTTCATGTCTCTGTGCTTTTGCTTATAATAGTTCTCCAAACCAAATGTCCATCAAACCCTACTTGCTCATAAAAATTCCACACAAATGCGGCCTCCTGCATGAGAGCCTTTCCATGGTGCCTGGTGAGACCAGTCCTCTTCTTTACTCCCCTTATTCAGGTCTTATTCAGGGTTTGACCTACATCCCCATCTGCCTGACAAGTGTGCCCCCATAGGGCCTAGCAGAGTGCTAGCTCCTAGGGAGGGTTCAAAGGGAAAATAAAGAAAAGTGGCAAAGGGACTATTTAGAAAGACAGAGATGAGCCTAATTTTCATGTTCTCTTATAAAATTTACCCTTTTCTTCAAATTACCCTCTGTGAAAAAATAAAAATCATTTAAACATTGCATATTTATACAAAGGAACTGCTTTTCTTTCTCTGCCCATTAAGATGCAGATAGTTTTACTTTAACATCCAAGGGTTTTTCTTACTCCTTACTCAGCGGAAAAATCGCACTCAAACAAAAGGAAGAAACTGACATATTTTGGATTGACAGATGTCAAGGGACACTACCATCTAATTTCCTTGTTGATTAATTTGAAGGTAATTTCCTGGTAACCCAGGCTTCCAAAAATGTATTTTAAATGGCATGTTGGTAAAAGAAAATTAATTTCTCTGCGTTAAACTTGCCAGCTTTTGAATTAATTGCATGAGCATAACAATCAATTAATAAATGTTAAGCAAACAAGGGAAAATCGGTCAATTAAAAAATGACAAAATTGATTCCAAGGGTAGATAAACCAAAAGATTGTCATAATGCTCATTTCTAAGTTTAGATAGCCTGCCTCTGTACAGCCTACCTCCCACTTTTCTACACAGCATTCAAGTTGCTGAAGCTTTATTATAATTTCTTATAAATAAATTACCGCCTAAGCCCTCCTCACTGCTTTATCAGGATTAAGGAAACTAAACATAAGCAGCAGTCCTCCAGCAGCTACCAGGAGAAGGTCATTGCTTCAGGAAGGTGTGCCACCCACAGTACTCTGCAGACTTATATTTAAAAGGGGAGCTTTTGCCAAGTGAGCCAATGTCCCCTAAATATTTTCCAGTGCATTCTTCCACGAGGAGGCTCTGTATGCTATCTTTCTTTCTCCTGGTCATACATTTAGATGTCTTCCAGAGACCAAGCAAGATGGGAAATGTCAGGGACAAGGGAGAGTGTTTGCCACCTTAGCACATTTAAATTAAACCTTTCACCCATACTTACACTGAGGGTTGAACATGAACTGGGATGCATGTATTTCCTCTCTTACTCTTCTGGATTTTGAAATGTGTTCCCACACTTGAAAACAGAAGTGCTTTGGAAATGAAGTTTAAGGAAAACATATGAAGAATAAAAATTGTCTAGTGAAAATCCCTTGCAGACCACACAGGCTCTACTGCTATGGGACATTGTTGTTGTTTGCCTGGTCTGCTCTGTTTATCTTTAGTCCTGACTCAGTGGCATCTTTTATCAGAAAAAGCATCCCTTCTACTCACAGTCTGAACTAAGAAAGAAAGAAAGAAAGAAAGAAAGAAAGAAAGAAAGAAGGAAGGAAGGAAGGAAGGAAGGAAGGAAGGAAGGAAGGAAGGAAGGAAGAAGGAAGGAAGGGAGGAAGGAAATCAATCAGAGGTTGTGGTATTTACATCATTTATGTCCTTATTTTGTCAAGGGCATTTACCAAAATGGATATGCATAAAACTTCTGGAACTATTCCATTTTAACATATAGAAGATCTCTAAATAAAGTTTGGAAAAAATATTGACACTAAAGGACATGTGAATTTCTGTGTCCAACTGAATCTTCATTCAAATGTCAAGTTTCTCAGTCATAATATAAACAAAACAAAACCCATTTTCAAAATATTTGGCCCTCTACCAGCCCTTCCCATTTCAGTAAGTGACACCCTCCATCCTGAGGCTCTGGACAAAAGTTCTGGCATATCCTTAAAAATCCTCTCTTTACTTCACCTCCCCACCACACACATGCACATTTATTTAATACATCACCAGCTCTGCCCTCTGTTAAATTCTGTCAACTCTACTTTCAGAGTTTATCCAAAGCCTAACTATGTAGCACTGTTTCCTCCTGAGCTACCATCTTCTCTCACCTGGATTTATGTGGGATGGGCCCCAAAGCAGCCATTTAAAAGCAGCCAGAAACATCTATCAGGTCATAGCATTCCTCTTTGTCCTTTTTATCACTGGATCCCGAGAGCCTAGGACATTACCTCACAATAGATTAATTGTGTAGTCTGGATGAGGTATATAAAATGACACGGAACATTTGGACATTTGAAAAGCATTATCTGACAATGTAGAGACCAGGAAAGAATAGGACAACCTGTCTCTGAATCTGAATAATTCACACCTGTCAATCAACTACTCACCTCATCCCTCCCTTCCAAGTATGGAAAAGGAGATATTGTGGATGAGTGGGTTTATTGCTTAAAATCCCCCTTTGGGGGTTATGTGTACCTAAACTAAAGTAGGAATTTAAAAATCGAGTGCTGCTTAAACAGTTGCATCCTCACTTGGCAGTCATAATAGCACAAGTTGCTTCAATAATCAGAAGAATCATTACTTATTTTGCTAAAGTCCCAGGGAAATAGCACAAGATGTGATATTTTGGCACTAATGAGGTTGTGCCCGAAGAAGTGTGATTTTAATTATGATAGATTTGGAGAATCCATTGCAGAACTACAGGAGAACAGCATGCTCTGCCCAGTTCCAGGGAAAGTACATTAATATCCCATGTTTTTGTTTTATTTAGTCTCTGCTGGCTGTGTGGAGAATCACCTAAGGTAATGGCAGGGCTACTAGGGACTACATCAAATAGAACCCGACAAAGAAACTTTATTTTCTCCTCCCATACTATGGATGGGGACTGCGCTACAGAGGAATATTTGTCTTGAGTTGTCTTACAAGCTTACAAGATTGATTTGCTTGGCCACTGACAGTTCTGATCCTGACACAACCTTTCCAGCAACTTCCATCCTTCAAAGGTTGAAAGTCACCACTTTAAAAGTCCACCGGCAGATAGAGGGAAAGGAGTTTCTGCAGAACTGCAGTTCATTCAAAAGACTGATCTGGGCTGGGTCTAAAAGCTCCTGGTGGAAGTCTGCATATGAGCAGTGTTGCTGATTACTTCATTAGAACCCTGTGCGCTTCAAGAGCCATATGCTTTCAAGTTTCTTTAAATGGTATTAGGGAAAAATATCCTCAAGGCATTATTTTTAAAGGGGACTTCAAACGTTCCCCAAGAAAAAAAAAGTGCTGCACGTTTGAACTCCAGGGGGTTGCAGGAGAAATCTTACTTAGCAAGACTGTGAAAACCGAGCCTTCTTTTCAGTTTCAGGGTAAAGAAAGTGTTGGTCGCAATCAGGGAGAAATTTGAAAAGTGGATGGAGAAAGATGCAGAAAATCTCCAAATCCTTGAATCCTTACCATAAAATAGCAAAGAAGATGACTTGAGGAAGGAAATTTAAAAAAAAAAATAGTTTTCATTTTTCTATTCAATGGAATCAGGAAAATTGAACACTCTCCCATGTCTCACAGAATGCAAAAGTCTATAAATTCTTCCCATTTCATCCCACACAGGAGACACATCTAAAATGATTCCCCACTCCCCACATGGGTTACAGGGATTCACACTTTAACATTTTAAAGACCTGGAAAGCAAGGCCACAGATAGGGGGAAGTGACCCCTTCAGAGTTTCCCTGCAGAAGTTCTGTTCCAGAGGTCAAATCAAAGAGACGCTTCTCCAAGTTCAAACCCTCCTCTTTTAAAATAGATCCCAACCTGATCTCATTTAATGCATTGATGTCTGGTTTCTTAGGCATTATGGTTGCAGTATTACATATCAAAAGGACTCTTGAGAAATTCTCTCGAATTGATAATTCTAATTTCTTATGTATAACTACTCTATATTCACTCAGAGGACAGCTACATTGTATGCTAAACCATGAATCGTAAAAATTGGTCCCTTTGTATGTAGGATTGTATTAAATTGAGATGCTCTCCTTTATTTCCCTGTTTGTTCCCACACTTGAGTTCCTGGTGTCAGTTTATATTTGGCTTCTTGAGCATATTAAAGTTGTTCTAGTGCTTATGATGTTTTTGCCAAGAGCACACTTGCAGCAATCTGCACTAAAACAGTCTTTGTGCCAATTACTTCAAAAAGTATTCTTTAAAATAAAAAGGGGAGGGGGACTCTTTTTTTACCTTTTTTTTTTTTTTTTTTTTTTTAGGGAACTTTCAGGTTATAGTGTGATGGCTTCCATTTTAATTTTTAAAGTCAGTCTACTCAAAATGATGACTTCTATATGGTCTGGACTGTGCATCTTTGTATTTTGAGGCTTTTGGTTTTTTTAAGCCTTCCCACAAAATGGAAATCCTGATAAAGACATACAAATAGTAGCAGGAATCAGTGTTATGGAGGAAACTGCTGTCGCTACTGACACTCCACCCTCATCTGTTTAAGCAGCTTTGGGAAGGAAACTGCTAGAAGCTTGTTAAAGAGTTTCCAAATGTGTGACTGTAAATGACTATCTTTAATCATGGCTGAATAAACCAAATGCAGCAAATGGGCTGGGGACACGCACAAAAATCACACGAGGGGGGTTTGAATTGCATATATGGAATGGATAATAACCCATGTCAGAGCCCTGGGGTCTTTTGAAGGTTAAAATCCTAGGTTTGATCAGTCACTTACAGATATAGATATAGATACACATATAGATATAGATGTAGATATAGATATAGACACATTTGAAAAAATAAGAGGAAAATGGAAGGAAATACATCCTCTGAAATGCTCTAATGAATGATAGAAAAAGTATTAGGAACGTGATCTTTTTTAGGTTTGATGAGTAAGGAGTTTTATGGCTACATTTGGGGAATATTGGAGTTAAAAAAATTTTTTTAAGGAATATATGACCCACTTGATAGCTTTAAATAATTTCAGTGATCAGAAATATAATTATAAGGGGTTGGGGTTGTGTCTCAGTGGTAGAGTGCTTGCCTAGCATGTGTGAGGCACTGGGTTTGATTCTCAGCACCACATTAAAAATAAAAATAAAGGATTACACACAACTAAATATATATGTATGTATGTATATATATATATATATATATATATATATATATATATATATATATATATATATAAATGCAAATATAATTATTATTTGCATTTTTCCTTCAAGGGGATGGCTAGTTTAAAAAAAAAATATTCCACTCAGGAGACAGCTAAACTGCCCCTCCCTGAGAACTGTTCTTGCCTTGATTCTGTACCTCTGAAACTGAGGAAGGGAGAGGTTGCTGGCTTCTATATGTCAAAGTTATTCCTAAAGAGTTTCATTTATTATACAAATACGATCATAGCATACTTTGGACTGCAGGAGGGGGTGAAGGAGGCTGCCTGAATGCAGTACTGCCTAGCATTTTCTGTCAGCACCAGAATGCTCTCTAGACCCACCGTCTTCATAAAAAAGAGCGTCCAGCCCATGGCGCTGTCTTTGGACATTTGTTGCATTTTTTATAGTTTAGAGTGTCTGTACAAAATTCTGCTAGCAAACTCAAGAGAAACAAAAGCAGAGGGACTAACTTATAACAAAACTGATTGTTAAACTCAAGAAATTTAAGTAAAACACACAAAGATGTTATGCAAGGATGAGAAATATTTCCTTGCATGTATATATTTCCAAACATATCATATATCTTTCCTTATAAGAGCCCATGGGTTCCTAGGAAATTATACCAAAATACTGTAGTATTTCTTCCTGGGAAGAAAGCATAGGAGGTGGGAGATGGGAGTAGGGAGCCAGTTTTTATTCCTTGCCTGGCATGGGGCTAGTTCTGAATCTTCTTTGTTTCCCCGAGTTGTTAGCAAATACAATCGCAGTCTGTTATATCGAGAACTGCCTCCCTACCCTCAAGACAGTGGCACTAAGCCACAAGGGGCCTCGGAGGGCCTTGAGGGGTGATACCCCCTCCTTCACATCAAATGATAGAGGAATAAAAAAAGTTGCCCTCTACGGTGGTACAATGGTCCTCTGTCCTTCTCTAGGAGACTTTAATAAAGTAACTGAATCAAACGAAATTTGATCAGATGTGTATAGTTCAGCCTTCTTGCTTTGCCCCTTAACAATTTATCGAGGTGTTTCTACCATGGTCCTGTATTATTAAATGATATTTGAAGTGTTCCACTCTCAGAGAAAATGTGGTTTATATCCTTGGCATACATTTACATAATCTCGTTAAGGAGATCTCAGCAGCTTAGTTAAACTATCCCAATAAAAAATCTTATCTTTAGTAGAAGAAAGACTACTTTCTCCAGAGGGAACAGGAAGCAAATATGGGGTCTGGGCCCATTTTGAGAAACTAAAACTATAATTGTAGTTATATTTTTTAATGTTATGTGTTTGAAGTTTGTTAAAAGAGATGGATGAGAAGTAATTGTTATGTTAGGAGGATGCAGTCATGTAAGAAGAGAATGCTGTGTCTAATGTATATTAAACATGGGTTTTAAAAATAATTTTTTATCTGTTGCCTTAGAAAATATTTCTGCATCGAAAAAATAAATAAATAAAGTAAGGGTGATGAATTACCAGCAATCTCTCAGCTCCCCACTGGAGCCATCAAATTAAGGGTTAACCTCCCAGGATCCCCTGAATTAATCAGGAGCTGAGCCAGAGGCAGGCCCGGCGAGGGGGAGGGGATTGGCAGAGTGCAGCCTCCCCCAGGAGGCTCCCAGCACAACAGTGCAGCCCACTATGGTGTGGCCACTGAGAGAACGCAAACCTTCTCACAAAGAAAGGAACAGGCACCGGAAACATGCCCGGATCCTACAGTAGCCCAGGCCTCCTGCTTATCATGCACCACTCCTCCATTTTCCAAAAACCCAAAGGCAACCAGTTATATTCCACAGAGTAGAACACTATTTTCAGTACAGATTTAATTGTAAATATATGTTCATCTTCCTTTTCCTGTTTGGAAGGCAGTCTGTGATGTGCCTCTGGGTGGTCTTTATTAAGATCTCTAGATTCATTCAACTGCCCTGCAGAGAGAAGTTGCAGCTGAGTAGTCGATATGACCTGCCAACCCCTGCCATTCAGAGCACTTGGATGGTCTGGTAGAATCTAGATTCCCAGGCCCAACCTAAATTTAGAGAATATGAAGTTGTGCAGATGGGGCCTGGGAATCCACATTCTTTATAAACTTTCCACGTGATTTTTGTGTACATCCTGATTTAAGAACCATTAGAACCCTGGAGGTTGATTTTGTTTATCTCTGTTTAAAAGAAGTCCCTGAAATCAACACTAGGTGGTTCATGCTTTCCATTCAAAGAATGGAATACATTTTCCCTCTTGCACCAGGCCTGTTAGCCATTGTAGGTGTTTGCATACTGACCCAATTAAGTGGACTTCGTCTGTAAGAGTAGGAATGCCCAGGTTCACGCACAAGCTTGTGCCTGTTTTCCTTCAGGATCTCAGTACTTCAGTGAGAGCAGAGAAATTAGCCTGGTTTCCTTCCTTTTCCTCTGCCTTCCTCATTCTGGAAAGCCCTTTTGTACTGCTTCAATTTTGTCTGTTTCCTGATTCAACTGTCGTGAGCCTTTAGGAATCAGACCAAGCATCAAAGAGTGTGCCCCATGACATTGCTCTCCTGTCTATTTCATTTCCATTCAAACCAAATGGAAGATCATGGGGTCCCTAAGAACTAACACTTCCTATGTAATTATAGCCCTGTTATCCAACAAGATAGGTTTCTGTCAGGATTCTTCTTTCTTAACTTTTGCCAGAACTCTCCCTGGTACCCAGTCTCATCTCCTCTCTTCTCTACCACCAAAGCTACCCTTAAGATGAGCCCACCCAAAACTCTGACACTCTCAGTAATTCTTACTGGTCTTGTATCCTTAAGAGCTGAATCTTACCCCCATACTGCCTGTCCAGTATTGAAGATCTCTGATCTTAATAAGGAAATTCTTTGCATCAAACTCCCAGAAAGAATCTCACATATATTTGCTTCCTGAGTTCATAGCTATTAGGTGATGACCACCTCTGAGGACCACCTCTCTTGCTGCAACCCCTTGGCCTTGGAGGAGGTCTACCTCATCACCCACTCCCTGTCAGCATCTCGTTGCCTCCTGAATCTTGCCTCCCTCAGTCTCAGCTTTGCCTTGAGAAGCCAATTTTCCCATTCTCTCTTTTTCTTAGCCCCTGTTGTTAAAGTCCCATTGTGATGATGATGAAGCCTACAGTTTTCCTTCTAAAGTCAACTTCCAGAACTAAAGTCTGAGCTCAAGGAAAAGAAAGGGAAATGATATTCTGCTATTCTTCTGCCTCTCCAAGGGAGGTCACAGGCCCTGTCCTCAGGGATGCTTGCTTCTGTGGACAAGTACATGTTTCAGCTGAGGTTTAGGGTTCTTGTTTATTTGTTTGTTTGTTTGTTTTCAGATTTTGTACAAAGACCTAAGTGGAAAGAGTCAGACAGAGATAGCTAAAAGACCTATTAGAAAAGAGTCTCCAACCGATGAATATGGTCTAAATTCTAGAAAACATACTCTCTGAGAATCAGAATGAAATAATAGATATAAGGTTGATAGTCTCATGCTGATTTAGATCACGTTGTTATGCTGCAGGCTAGATGTTTGGGTTCATAAGACCCATCTAAGCCCTTATCTTTCAACAGGTTTAGGGCCACCTTAAAACTCTTCTAAATAATTAGCTGACTCTTCCATGTGAGCTAGAGATTGAATGATCTGTATGCTAAACCAGACTTCTTCAGGGGGAAAAAAGAAAAGAGACCAGAGTGCCAGGAGGAAGGTTAATTTTTAAGGTAAATTTGTATTCCCTTAAAGGACAAGTGAAAAATCTCTGAAGATAGATATTCTAAACCCAGGGATTCTGTAGTTTTTTTTTTTTTTTTTTTTTTTTTTTTTTTGAGCCTACAGCCCTTTCTGTTCCCCTAGTCGTCTAACCTTATTCTGTGCTTGACATTATATGTGGAAAATAATGCACATAATACTTGGCACTGCCTTTTGATAACAAAAACGTTTCCTATTAGTAGAACTGAGATTTATTCCTAAAAGAGAGGAGAATAGCTTCCAGATGTACTCTTCCATCATGGGCCTTCTCTCCTTAAGTATTGACAGAGGGGAGGTTGTATCAAGGTCTTTGTGATGGGCTTGTTTATAATGAGAAGATACTGGGGGAGCACACCTAAGTGTGTATCACCAACAGGCACATGAAAGGAGCATATGGCAGGAAGAGAAATAGATATTTGTCCAAGCGGCATGGCTTGTTAACACTCCCACACTCGTCCTTAACTGTGCAGACATGCAATCACAGCACCACATACAGCTCCTTGCTGGATCAGACAAAACTAAGTCAAACCATGATTTTTTTTTTTTTTTTTTTATTATGAGACAATCAAATCATGCTAATTTGGACACCTTTTTTTTTTTCCTCAAATATGGTGGGATTTCAACCCAGAAATTCTTCACATCCTGTTTCATGATGCTGGCATCCAGACAGTTGCTGTGTAAGGAATTTAGAAAAATATGAGCTTTAGCATTTTTGTACATCTCTTTATGATAAGACAAGAACACTGAAAGGAAGTGTGCCGATTGAGCTCTTATATAAAGTTGAGCTCAGGAGCAAAGAATGTCTTAGTTCAGAAAGCTCTTTTGAAGAATATCTATAGATTAGCCTTAACTCCAAACCAAGATGAACCTTTAGAACACAGAGGCAGTTTTTACCTAGCTTTGACCAAAACCAAAGCATGGTTCCAACTCAGAATGCATAAAATCCCCATGAATGAATTCTTAAAATAAACTGCATTTGTCAACTGGCAACTGTACTCTGAAACCTCTGCCCCACCACAGGGGTATAAAAATAGAGGAGGAAAATGCTACAACACAGTTAAAGCCCCTCCATTGAGCATTTGGTTATATAATACTCTAGAAGCTATCATCACCTATTTCTTTTCCACCACTTTGTATCTAAAGAAATATTACCCTGGCCAACCTAGATGACCAGACCAGGACTGAAATCAGAAGTCCTGTTTCTCAATTCAGTGGTGTTGCTGTCCTCCAATATTTCTTTCATTTTAAAGCAGCTGTGTTATTTTTATAGTTTCATGACTCTTGACTTAGTATTAGAATTTAGGCTTATATATTTGTATTCACAATCATTTCCCATCCACCTACAAAACTTTAAAAGGAAGCCATGCCCATTTATTGGGATGTTACCACTAGGATTGGCAATGGTATGACAAGCTTGGCATTTGTGTTAGAATGTAACAGTAGATGAAGAAAGAAGACCCCCCCCCGTGGCTAGGGATATAGCTCAGGATAGAGAACTTGCCTAGCAGGCAGGAAGTTCTGGGTCAGATCCCCAGCATGGAAAAAGAAAATCAAGACCCTCCCCACCCCACTCCCCCAGTGAATGCCTGAAACTTCAAGTAGTACCAAATCCTGTATGTGCTATTTTTTTTTCCTATACATACATACCTATTAGAAAGTTTGATTTATCTATCAGGCACAGCAAAAGATCAACAACAAAATAGAACAATTGTAACATTACATTATAATAAAAATTATGTGAATACAATATCTCTCTCTCTCTCTCTCTCTCTCTCTCTCTCTCTCTCTCTCTCTCTCTCTCTCTCTCTCTCCCCACCTTATTGTACTATACTATATTTTCTGACCATGGTTATCTGAAACTACACAAAAACAAAACCACAAGTAAAGAGAGGACTACTGCGGTTGTTACAGAGCAAGAGAACCTCAACTTAAAGAAAAACAAACAAACAACAACAACAAAAAGAACCCATAAATTGCCTTAGGTTTCAGGTACTCAAAGGGACAAAAAAAAAAAAAAAAATGCCTTTGGCAGTTTTTCTTGTCTGTTTTTCTCCACTGAGAATTTCATTGCATTTCTTGATTTTAACTATCACCTCCAGAAAAGAAAAGGGGGGAAAAAAAACTTTCAAAAGTATAGCTTCTGCTATCATCTCTTTAGTGCCCAATCCTTGTTTTCAACTACTCCATGGACATCCTCTCCAGGATGTCCCTAGGCTGGTCACTCTCCATGGGAAATCATCTTAGACCCCACCCTGGTCAACAGTTCCTTCATTCCCAATTACCATTTAATCTACTGTCATATCATACTATGACACAGGCTCAAAAATCATGGAGCTGTCTCTCTTCACTGTCCCACTGCCAATTTCTGTGGATTGAACCTGCCATTTTGGGCCCATCTCTGTCTCCTCTACTGCTGTCACCAGCTGAAATGCTATTGTTTCCTCTGTTCTAGGTCTTCAATCTGAAAACCCTTTCCCCATTCTATGATTTGATCTTATGTCAACAATATAATGCCAGTTTCACATAGCCTTCCTGATCCATTCAGCTGAAAGTATTTTCTTCCTAGTCCAAACACATGAAGATGTCAGGAAAATCTTATTCTATAGCTTGTTTATGGAACATACTTATTAGTTAATAAAATAGTCTTTGTTGAGTATGTACTATGTGTCAGACATATACCTAGGCACCTTATATACCTTTTCATTTTATCCTCTCAGCAGCCCTGTAAGACCTGGGAAAAAAATTTTTAAAAATATTTTTTTTAGTTTTCAATGGGCCTTTATTTATTGATTGATATGTGGTGCCGAGAATCGAACCCAGTGCCTCACACATGCTAGGCAACCACTCTGCCACTGAGCCACAACCCCAGCCCAGAAAAATTTTTTATATATGCAAATATTGATGCCAATATTCCACTCCCTGGGATCTTAATTTAATTGATCTCAGGTATAATCTAGGGTGATACCTAGGTGTAGTCAAGGTTGAGAACCACAGATGTAACTCCAAAGCCATCAGCCAAGTGTTCTCAAACAATATGCATCACCTCTAAAGCTTTAAAACACAAATAAATGCTGAATTCCAGTGCTATCAATTAGAATCTCTGGGGATAGAGTCTGAGAATCCACATGTTAACAAAGCTTTATAAGGGACTGTCACATAGCCTGGATTGAGAACCACTTTCTTGATCAGACACTGCACCACCTCCCTCTTAGGACTATGTTACAAGAAATTACAACTGTCTTGCCCTGCTGTAGAGTCTGAACTCTTTGAAGACAGATTTATATTTTATTCACCTTGGTCAGCACTCCAGCATCCACCAAGATCTCTTACACATGAAGCATTTTAGATACTAAAGAACCAAGAACATATCTTTTGTTAACCTTATTAAGAAAACAAAGAACATCTTTGCAGAGTACTATTGGCCCTCCTTATCCATGGGTCCCCCATCCAGGATTCAGATGGAAAATGTTCCGGGGGTGGGAGGGTGGGGGAACTGCATCTATACTGAACATGTACATTTTTTCTTGTTATTTTTTCCTAAACAATATAACAGAACAACTATTTTCATGACATTTACATTGTAGTGTGTATTATTACAAGTAATGGAGAGATGGTTTAAAGTCTATGAGTGCACTCACATGCAAATACTGCACTATTTTATAAAAGGGAGTGGAGCATTGTGGGTCTTGGTATCCATAGGCAGTCCTGGAACCAGTCCTCACATATGCTTTTTAATCTCTCATATACTGACCTGAAAACTAAGCAAGTCATCTTAGCTCTCAGATCATCACAGCCACCTGGCTATTAAGTGCCAGGATTAGGATTCAAACCCAGATTCTCCTGATAATACTCTTTCTTCTACTTACCAAGCCTTAAAAGCAACTACAGAATGAAAAATTCAGCTATGTGCATATTTGGATACATGCTGCCACATATGTTTCTAAAATTTGATCATAACCTGTCACATGAGGAAAAGGGCTCTGTTGGCACTATGAAATCCATTTGGGAAAAAAAAAAACATGTTAGTTTAAACCTAAAAATTAATTGTGGAATTCAACAGATTTCCCTTTCTTTTCTTTGTTCCCATCCTCCCTTACCCCCTAACACAGTCAGACACTCTTCTTTCATTGTTTTTTGACATTTTTAAACAACTGTCTAGTTACTGCATTGGAAATTTCTTGAGGTTTTTGTTTTGTTTCTTCTTAGTTTGTGCTGTTTCTCGGACTTTTCAAATAACCTGAGCTTCTGGTAATAAATGAAATATTTTTGAAGATTCCTAGTACCAGTTACCTAAAGTAATAAATTGGTATCTGATATATATTTCTGTTTCATTCGATATGAATAAGCACATAAATGCATACAGGTATGAAGTCATGATGATTTTTCAAATAAGACATGGAAACCTGAGTTCCAGTTCATTTGCCATTTCCAAGCTATGAGACTTTGGACAGGGAATGAACTTTCCAGAACCTCTTTCCTCACCTACAAAATGAAAATAAAGGGACTGAGCACGCCTATAATCTCAGCAGTTTGGGAGACCGAGGCAGGAGGTGGAGAGTTCAAAGCCAGCCTCAGCAACAGCGAGGCACTAAGCAACTCAGTGAGACCCTGTATCTAAATAAAATACAAAATAGGGCTGGGGATGTGGCTCAGTGGTTGAGTGCCCTTGACATCAATCCGTGGTACCCCTTGCCCCCTAAAAAAGAGAGGGACAGACCCTCTCAGATTTTCTTCCAAATAGGAAATGTTATAATCCTTTAAAATAATAAGGCATTTATTATTAGGTCTTCAGCCAATACTATATTAATATTTGTCCCTTTTTGCTTGATATCTTTAAAGGCAAACAGAGGCATTGTTTATTTTTTTATTGATTTTATTTTTTTAAATACACGACAGTGGAATGCATTACAATTCTTATTACACATATAGAGCACAATTTTTATATCTTTGTATATAAAATATGTTCACGCCAAATCATGCCTTTATACATGTACTTTTTTTGCATTACAATTCTTATTACACATATATACCATAATTTTTCAAATCTCTGTTTGTATATAAAGTAGGTTGACACCCAATTCGAGTCTTCATACATGTACTTTGGATAATGATGTCCATCATCCTTGCTAATCCCCTGCCCCCTCCCTTTCCCTCCCACCCTTCTTCCCTATCTAGAATTTATCTATTCCTCCCATGCTCCCCTCCTTACCCCACTATGAGTCAGCCTCCTTATATCAAAGAAAACATTTGGCATTTGGTTTTTTGGGATTGGCTAACTTCACTTAGCATTATCTTCTCCAAGGCCATCCATATACCTGCAAATGCCATGATTTTATTCTCTTCTACTGCTGAGTAATATTCCATTGTGTATATATGCCACATGTTTTTATCCATTCATCCACTGAAGGGCATCTAGGTTGGCTCCACAGTTTAGCTATTGTGAATTGTGCTGCTGTAAACATTGATGTGGCTGTGGAGGCATTGCTTAAAAATCATAGAATTCTTTACGGTTTATAGTGTTCACTGCCATTATCTCCTGTGATTTTCATTACATAACTACAGAACAGTCAATATTATCCCCATTTCACAGAAAAGGAAATTGAGACACAGAGGGGCTCCCAGGGTAACAGAATCATAAACTTACAAGTTTAGACCCCTAGTGGACCCCACTTTGACCCCCTCCAATACCACAATAGCCACAGGCAAAGTGGGAGCACAGAGGTTGGGCAAACCTGACCAGCCAACAGCTCCCCTACGTTTGCCTTCCCCAAATGTGTTCCAGCCCAGCCACCTTTAAATTGCTTTGGAATAGAATACCAAGTGGGGATTTATTTAGCATATCATTTCTGGGTGTGTGTTTTCCTGAGCATTTATAGATCTGTGTGTTTCCAAGAAGCTGAGTTTTCCTGATAAAACAAGACAGATCATGATAAATGAGCAGCTATGTAAGCCTAGCTGGGAGGAGGACCAGGACGGCAACACCCCTCCTGTGAAGTTAATCCCGTTTCTTTTAGCTATTTCTTTATTAGTTAATGAGGTCTTGCAAAAATGTGTGTCTGTGATGGTGTTTTAGCATCCTTGCCTCTAGGAACGTTTTCAAATATTCATAAAGTAGCTCATCTGACCAAAGCGTAAAGCAAAGGTGCATTAAGTATGAATTCAGTCAACTTCAAATGTGGGTGGTCGAAAAGCTGCTGCTGAAATAACCTAAATAATCCTCCTTGTTGGTGTTTCCAGATTCACAGCTCTGGGCGCAAATGTGAAGGGTGACAGGGAAGAGGTATTATTTAGAACAGCTAGGACTCTGAAGGGCAGCCCTGTACGCTTTGATCCTGCTTCCTGACTGACAGTAGTGTGGCTTGCTTTTGGAAAACAGAATAACTTAAGAGAAACAAAAATAAAATGAGAAAGGAATTGCCAGTGGAGCCTCTGGGAAGGAGAGCAGACTCTAGAGCATATTGTTCCTGGGAGGCGAGGCAAGAGAAACCTCCTTCCCATTTTGGTTCCTTATGGCATAGAGGGAAAAGAAGAAATTCGATAGATGGTTTGGTGCTCAGTGATGCATTTGGGGAGCAAAGCAAATGTGGAAACTTAGCTTCTAAACTGAGCTCCATGGTACAGTGAACCACGGCAATTACCTCTATGACCTGGTTTTGGAGGACTCGCATAGTAGCAGGGTCCTCAGGACATAGCTAGAGTTTCTCTTTCTCTCTCTCTCTCTCTCTCTCTCTCTCTCTCTCTCTCTCACACACACACACACACACACACACACACACACCCTCCAAGACTACACACATGCACTCCACTCATTATCTCAAAGTATAGACACACAAATTCTTCCTATTTTTTATCCTTTTATGATTTTGTTTCCTCCAAAACATCATTTCAGGAAGTTGACACTATGGCTTTCCTTCTATATGCAGTTCACAAGAAAAGGTTTGGTGGTTCCAGGTGACCTGGGTTTTATTTGATATTCTTTGGCTAAAAAATCAAAAATGACAGCCCAATATTCTCCCTCTGGTTTCTGGAAAAGTATCTCTGAGCTGCCACCAAAATGGTGCAAGTTTTGCAGTATCTTAGCTCAAGGAATGAATCATAGACCAACACCCTTCCTCCCATCCCCGGGCATTGCAATATATTGCTGTGTTCCTGATAACTCAGTGCTGCAAAATATCCTTGGGGAAAAAAAATCATGTCATAACCCCTAAATTTTTTATCTCTTGGAGTCTTTGCCTTTTACAATATCAAGTCCTGGATGAAGGTAAGCTCTGAACCACCCTTTTGAAAGGAGATGACCATGTAATCCTTCTCAGTACAAATTTGGAGAGAGATTATTAAGAAGGGCTGATAATGCAAATGTTTCCTTCTGCAGCTCAGTTTCACTTTTTGGTCATTTCATCTGGTTATGAGTTTTTCCTAAATGTAAAAACAACCAAACAAAAAAGGTCCTAAAAAAAAAAAAAAAGCAACAACTCTATAATAATACTGCCTTGAGAAATTTTCAGAGTATATTATTATTTCTCTTTTGTCTCTTGCCATGGAGACATTGAGGGCACACTGACAGTCATTATGATTATAAAAGATAGATGCTAATGTTGGTTGTTCCAGATGTAATTTTGCATTTCTCAGAAGAAATAACTATTACATCTAGGATGGAAATTTGACTGGTGTCCTGTACTTAATGTTTTTCTTCCAGGTGATTCACATAACAGGTCGGCTACGCCTGAGAGTGTCGCTGTCCCATGGGAGGACCGTCCCCAGCCAAATCATGGGTCTTGTGGTTGTGGCTCATGCCTTGCCTCCCCCAACGATCAATGAAGTCAGAATTGACTGCCATATGTTCGTCACTCGAGTAAATATGGACCTCAATATCATTTACTGTGAAAATAGGTACTTTGTTTTTGTTTTCATTTGTCCTGTTGCACATTGCTCATTGGTGAGGGTCTGTGTTTTCAGCAATCTGAAGGATTTTACTCTCCCAGTGAGGCTCATTAAAAATCCTGATCTTAGTTTTAATGGCTGCTTGGACTGACACCAAACATGCTTTTTATTTAAAATTTATATGGCTGCCCTGATTTACATTAGGGACAACAATTGAATGAATTAGGATACCCAGACATCCATCCACTATAGTGAATGGATGAGAACCCAAGGACAGAGCAGGGCTGGAGCATTGTTGGATTGGCAAAATGATGCAGTAAAAGGTATCTCCTGGTGCCTCCGAGAAGCCCACCTCAACTAGTTCAAGGGCCCAGCATCATGATGGTGAGTATTCACACAGAAATTAAGCCCAGAGGACAAATTAGAAGTTGAGGCCCCCAGAGGAAAAGCAATGCAAAAGGAATCTGCAACACTATTGAATAAAACTTTATCATCCCGAGGATTTCACTAAATTAAGAAAAGATGAGTCATCACATGAATGAGTTGGCAGTTCTTCCTTAAGACTGAGCTTTTATAAAAAGACTTTTCACCTCTGGTTAAAAAGTTCACTTTTTCCATTAAGCACAAAGCAAGGGACAGGAAACTGGGACAGTGCCCCTTCAGACCTTTCACCTAGAAGTCACCAGCCCATCATCAGACTGATTTGAAGAGAGAATCACAGGATGTGGGAAGAGCAGTAAAAAAGAGCCCACATCTCAGCCATGAGAAGGTAGCATGGTGATCCCGGGATCCCCTGGTGCCACGGGGAGAATCACAGGGTCAGTTTGGGGAAGATGCTTTTGTTGCACAGATTGTTGTCAGGCTTGAAGGCAATATATATTCACTGAGCCCTCTAAGTGTCTTTGGAGGGGAAATGAAAGAGCAGAATGGTCAAGTGTCTTGAGTAATTGACCTCTCCAGAGGCTGACCCAGAGGAAGCTATACAGCCCCTGCATTCAGTCCGCAGGGAGGTGGCTACAGAAATCCAGATCAAGTTAGAAATTGCCTACCATTTCCATACAGGGTCTGATTTAGGGGAAGGAATTCACCAATTAGAAAAGAAACCCACCTGAGCTGTGACTGTTCAATAGAGTGGAAGATAGCACGAACCTCTCACTATTATTTGATAAATAATTCTAAGTTTGCTTTTCAACTTTTATTAACATTTACTAGAATTTTTATCATCCATGACTATATACTTGGCTATGTCTAAGGTATTCTGGAATGGCCATAGAATATTAGGAAAGACAAGTTAGCCACAGTGATTAGCTAGAGTTGGCAAGTAATAATAAATACAGCTGACATTTAATGAACATTTACTACATGTTCAGCCATGTGCAAATCTAATCATCTGCACCATCTCATTTAAGCTTCAGGACAGTTCCATGAGGTAGGTGCTGCCAATGTCTCTATCACTCTTGGGAAATTTCAGCTTAGAGAGAAAGGATTTCTTGCCCTCGGCCAAGATTCAAAACCAAGTCTGCTAGATTCAAAAGACCATGCACTTGGCTACATTCTGTGGGGTCCAAATGGCAAGGGAGCAGTCAGAAAAACCTCTGAGAGGGACTTTTCATACATAGACTCCATGAAAGAACACAATTACTGCCCTCCAAGCTGCTTAATTTTACCAAAATGTAGAATACTGGAGGAGACGCAGCCAAGAGAGGCAGATATGAAGTCAGAGGATGAATATACGATAACTCATTTGGTTGAGACTCACCATCTCCAGACCTTCCAAAAAATGGAGCCTCGGCTTATTTCCCAAATTTCCAGTGATTGCCCTATCCCAAAACATCCCTTAATTTTCACTCCTGTGATCAATTGATTGATTCTTCTGACAAGTTCCATAGACCTGAGTGCCTCATGGTATCACTCCAGTAATTGAGATCATTTTCTATGACCTGCTTTTAGCTTTTCCTTTCCATTAAAAAAAAAAAAAAAAAATGCTTTCCACATCCCCATATTAGCCAATACAATACCGCATTATTTCCCAACTGAAGATGATAGTAATTATGAAAAAGGCCTGTATTCAAGGTAATTGCATATTTGATTGACAGAAAAGGCATACAGTGTGCTAGGCCCTATGCCATGTTAATTTCATTCCTTTCCTTAATCCCCTCCCCACCTTGTGGGGTTACTTGACAGATGAGGAAACTGAGGATCAGAGTAAAAGATGCCTGGGATTCTGGTCTGCTGCTTCCTGTGCATTTAAGAAGTCCTTGACCACTGAGCTGCTCACCTTCACCAGGGTGACAAGCTCTGTTGTTTGAAGGATTTAATTTGAATAAAGGATAAACTAAAGAAACACCTTCCCTAAAGATGGAGTGGCTTTTTCCTGGGGTTTGCTATGTAATTAGGGAATTGTTAACTAGAAACTAGAGCTTGCTCCTTGAGCTGCAGCCCATTCCTGTGCACTTTGCCTAGGACGGCCTCGGGCAAAGCTGACATCTAATGCTTTCAGAGGAGCTGGCAAATTCAGAAACACCAAGGAGGGTCTTTTAATGACATCCTTGTTCCTTCATTTGCAGAAAGGGAGTGCAAACCGCACTTGGAAGAACAGGCTAATGATTTTAGGAAAACACCAACTAATCTATTTTGTAGCACAAAACCACGGAATCCTTAGAAAACACTCCTTTTTATTTCTCCAATCAATCTTATTTTACTAAGAATTCTAGATCGACCAAAAAATATTATTTAAATTGTGAGTCATTGAGAAATTTACTTACTGAGTATTGTATTTTAATTATATTCCATAGTATTTCCGTTTTGTTTTTCTTTCTTATTTCTTTGCCTTGGGGGCCAGATGTAACTCCCCAACAGTAATCTCATATGTTGCTTAAATGTGTCATTTCTGAAGATTTATTTTATACTTAAATAGATCAAATGTCATAAACCATTAAAATACACACACACACACACACACACACACACACACACATACAGAGTCAGGAGAATAAATTAAACAACAACCAAAAAAATACAGTCTATTTCAGATTGACCAAAGTGAATCTGGATTCAGTGATACAGAGGGTAATAAGCATTTTGACATGTTTGCGTAAACCAGGCAGATTCCCTCAACATGTTTTCCAATTTGGGTTCTATTTTTTTGTGCTCTGCCTGAGGACATTGACGTCTGGACAATCAATGACAGGGGCTTACACGCACGTACCATCCAGCACAAGCCTGGGAGAGCTGCTGAATGGTTTAAAAGTTTCTGTGTGGAATCTACCACAAAGTACCAGTTAAAAGAGCCAGGAGTGAAAGCTGAGCTCCCAACTGACTAAGACTAAAAAAGATAATACCCCCAGGCATCTGTATGTCTCAGCATTTAAATTATATCCCTTGAAATGCCAATTTGGACTTTGTGCCAAGAAGCAGTTGAAGCCTTTTTTCATGGAAATACCCAATAGAAGACCAATCTGTTTAAATGAAAGGTGTCTCTAATCATTTGGTATAAACATAGCATGTTTTTATTTTATTATGTAACCTTGAATTATCTTGGCCTGTAATGAGGATCTTGCATTGTTACTGATTCTCAATAATTCCATGGAATTATGTTGTCTAAATGTGTATTCTAATGCCGGGGAAAAAAAAGAGAGAAGAAAAGAAAATCCTATCTAATTATTTAAATGTAATTGCTTGAACTAGCACATGTCCTAGTTTTGAAAAATTCTGTTATATGCCAAAGAAATAATCTTACCTATAAGGGGTTTTCCCTCCAAGTGCCACGTCCTCACCAGTACCTGGCATGATGAGAGTGCATCAGTAGATGTGTTATTGGACAGTCTCTCTATTTTTATTCTTTCCAAGTTCCATCCTGTGTCCTTCTCTTTGTAGGATTAGTGATTATATGGACCTGACCCCTGTAGACATCGTAGGGAAAAGATGCTACCACTTCATTCACGCAGAAGACGTGGAGGGCATCAGGCACAGCCACCTGGACTGTAAGTATCCCTGTGTGGGGGACGAACGGGGCTGGCATCATCTCTCTCTCTCTCTCTCTCTCTCTCTCTCTCTCTCTCTCTCTGATGCTTCTTTGGCTTCAGTGCTGATTTTTCCCCTTCATCTGTCCTGTATGCATTTGTGGTGACTGTCAGCATGCCGTGAGAAAAAGTGAGACATAAATCATTTCAACTTGTAGTAGCATTAGATTGAAAGGTGGACCTCAGACCCTGAGAAATTGCTGGATCTTTAGATGCTCACCCAGAATTTTGTGGTCTCTTGTGCTCTGTCTCCCAGAAAGTGGTAGGGAACCCTCAGTCTTAAGTGTTTCCTTGACCCTTTCACTTTCTAGAGAGCAACTTCTGCTTGAAAATTTGTGTTCTCAGTTTCAAGCTGTACATGGAAGAAGACACGTTCAAATAGGCCAGATCCTCACAAAAATGTCTACTTGAGCAACCACAAGACTAGGTTGTGGTCAGGAAATCCAATGAGCAGGGAAAAGAACACATTATTTGGTTACAGTAGCTCTCAACAGCGGTGCCTTTTCTGTGTATATCTGGATAGAGGCTATTCAGAGGAGCAGGTACATCCAACCTCTGATTCCTGGAAAAAAAAAGAAACTAATCTCCACCCTTTGAGTCTTGTCTCCGAGCTCCTGACCTTCAGGCTCAGTTACCAGGACCTTCTGTGGCACTCAAGCAAGCAAGACCAACAGAATTCTGGTTGGATCCAAGCAATAATTCACATGTGTCATCATGCCCTTTTCCCTCAAAGCCCCGTGAGCTGTCTATTTATATTGTATGTGAAAGGGGTCTGACAAAAGCCCTGATCTGGTGGACCACCAAGGAAGGAGGTGCCCCTTTCTCATCAGAGCTCCTTTTTATGACCATTCAACAGACTCTTCCTGAAAGACAAGAGCTCGAGCAACTACATTCCTAGAAGATGCTAAACCCAGTTCTGAACTCTGATTTTAAGTACGTGCAAGGTGCACAAATGAAATGGCTTCAAGTTGGTGGTTTTATGTAGTAAACACCAGCCAAGTATTTTTTGTATTTGTCCCCTCTCCCCTTTCTTACTATGGTTGAGGAGAGCTATTTTGGATTCTTTCTGCCTTGGCAATCATTTCCTCATTTCAAACTCAGATCTTCAAAGGCAAGATGGAGACAGCTCTCCAAAGCCTCAAAATGTGCCCACCTTGTGTGGTCTTTTTAACCTTGAGTTAGCCACTCCAGTGTAGGAGCAAATTCAATTTACTGTATCTCTGGGCAGACTTGCCTGCAAGGCTGCTCTCTGGCACATTCCCCTTCCAACACTGAACCGTGTGCCTTGATATTGCACACCAGGGATTTAGGGAACACACTTGTTGCTAAGAATGAATGGGTGCCGTGTATCACAGAAGCAGATGGCTCTTCAATTAATTGGGGAGGAAAACGATGTTGTTTCCTAAAAAGAAACATCAAGTTCTTTGTTTTGCCTGGAATTCAGAGAAAATGGAGAAAACTCAGGATCTTTGAAGGAAGCTCTAGATACATTTTTGGAATGAGATAGGCCTGAGATTCAAACTTTAAAAATGAATATATTGCTCTTAGGATACTTTTGTAGACCATGTGTGTGAGGACTGGATGAATTTTCTCATTTGGGAATCTTAATTAAGGTCTAAATTCAGAAACCTGACACGGACAAAAAAGAACTTTGTCATCCTCTGTTATTATTTGGCAAACGTTATGCTATCTCTCTGGGATTTGATTTACAGCTTGAAGAAACACAATTCCTCAGGCACAGTGAGCTAGAGCAATTCGTTTCTTCCCATACAGCAAAGGTCTCCAACAAATATGTTTGATGCCATTCTTTCCCTTCTACTTTTATCTCATTTTCAGTAGCTGGAATAATTTGAGAGTGCTGAAAATAAACTACTCTACCATTCACTATTGTGCACTTCTCCTAATTTTTCTGGTATCTTGCCAACTAATAAACAGAGAAGGTATGCTTTCAAATTCTGTGATTTTTTTCATTACTTGATATTGACATACTGGCTATTGCTTTTTTATGATTTAGCTTGCTAACAATGATTGAGTTCACTCTTTTTAACTCATACACATGACTTCTAATTTTGAGTTCTTTTAATAACCTTAAACACATGAAAAACAAATAGAATGAGCTGATAATTCTGCACAGTAAAATACACTTCACATATTTAGCTATCATGCTGTGGAATAACTCCACAATGTCAAGTAGCACACAATTAGTAAAGCTGTAGGGGGAGGAAAAGGAGTGTTTTGATCCTGAAGAATTTTGATCCTAATCAGATTGAAATTTCAACGTTCTTGTAGTGCTTAATATCTTCAATCACACACACACACAAAAATCAAACTGATTCCAATGTCAGGTTTTGCATTCTGTGACTGAAAGAAAATGCTAAAATATACAAATGCATCTCGCTTTGTACAATAAACATTAACATCATTATAAAGTAAGATTGAGTCTAAAATTGTGTGATGGAATGTCTGATGTTTACCTAATTCTCCAACCAAAGCCAGCCCAGTAACAAAATGACAGAGCATGTAATAAGTCTTGGTTGTGTAAACACTGGAAGAAACGGCAAAAAGCCAGCACAGCATCTTGCTTGTCCAAAGCCCTGGGCTATTACTAAAGGAGGCCTCCACTGTGTCTTGGTGGGAGAAGGTCATGGTGACATAGAATCAGTTCAAGAATAAGATAGAATTCTAAAACAAAGGGGTGGTTAAAAAATAAAACACATTAACTATTTAGCTTTTCTTCCTAGAGCTATTGGCACAATTCCTGGTTCTGTCCATGAAAGACAGATTTAAGACATCTGATAATACTTCTGATATTTGATAACTGTCTTAGGCTCTGGTTTATGGATAAAACCTAAAGACAAAAGGCTCATTCATCTTTAGTAACTAAAAATATCATCTTTATCACGGTATCTTTTTTCCCAGCATAGGCATCTGTAAATCCATAAGTGAATTTGTTTCTAGAATAAGGAACATAAAGGGGAATCTCAGCAGCACCAGGATTTGACAACTCTGATAAACCCAACCAAGACTTGAGAGCGTGTACTTCCCACTGGGTGAACACCAGACACCTGGTAGTTCACTGGATTTCAACATAAAGAATCACTAGAATCATGTTATTGATGCCAACATGGTGGGTTAGTGAAATTTTTCTGGGATTCTAAAACCAAGAGAGTTTCAGGGCCCCTTCTTTCCCAATGTGACCAAAGACCTCTGTGATTTCTTTTCTTTAAGCCCAATTTCATTGATTCTTCAGGTCAAATTGACCAAATCAGCATTTCAAGGCTTGAATTTTAAACCACTCATATTAGTAATTATTTGGGCACCTTTCCCTCTCTATCACCTTTCTGATCTCCATCACTCAGAAAGTGCTGACCTGGAGATGAGCAGTCGTGACCCTAGAGTCACTTGCTCATTACCCAGAGCATCTGTGTCACCCTTGAATTATGAGAGGTTTCAGCACAACCATCTACCAATCTACCTCTCTCTGTAGCTGGAAAAATAGAAGGCTAAGCCAAACACAGACAGAAGCAGGCTCTGCATTTCTCTTTATTCCCATTTAATCCTGTCTTTTGTCTATACTAGGAGCTGAATCTGTCTTGACACATCCACAGGGTTCTTCCTGGGTCAAATCAGCAACAATTCTCTAAAACCTTAAAGAGTGGCCTGGAGTGTAAGGGGGGAGGGGGGCAACTCTCTTTCTCCTTGTGACATTACACTCCAATAGCAAGACTCCAACCTCTGCAGCTGTGGGATTTTGGAGAAAAGTAGACACCGAGTATAGACGTGGTGGCAGCTTTACCTTCCCAGCACCTTACTCAGGATAAGAAAACTCTGGAAGAATTATTCCAGAGAGAGAAAGCCTTTCAGATTGTCTAGGACACCAGGTGGAGATTTAAAAAAAAAAAAAAGAAAAGAAAAAAAAAAAACATGACCACCCAATGTACTTGGAGGTGAGTGTTGGAAAAAAAAAAATACAGTAGTCTAAGTGTTTGTTTCTTAATTACAAACTTCTATACTTCTTAACAAAACTAATACACAGCTACCTGGCATAATGCATTCCATGCTGTTTTGCATCAATAACCCCTACACTTCCCTCCTGAAGGCGTCTCATCGCCAAATGCAAGCAGACTGCTTAATGCAGGACTAATTAGTATATCCCCTTCCAGTCTGCGGGCCCTCCATTGTAATTCCTTCCCAGCTCATTTTTTTCCACAACCGAGCATCAATCAAAGTAAGTGCCCTGCCTGCCTAGGCAACACAAGATGTCCTCCATGCATTTGTCATCTGCCACACAAACAAAGGGGGAATTTAATTGTTGATTTGGGTATGCAGCCATTGCATGCAGCAAAGGAAGCTGCAAGTGAAGGAAGAAGAGTGAAGTTTGGTGGGTGGGCCAAATGCAGAGAGCACCCATGGGCTTTTTGCTATCGCCTGATCTTAGCCTTTCTTCAGGGCTGGTACAACTTCAGGGATTTCGCTGCAACCTGGGCATTGGCTGGACTTTTTCCCAAAGCAAATAATTTTTTTTTTTCACTTCTTCCATGTGAATATGAAAACTCCCACAGAAGGAAATGCATTTCATAGCCACCCCGTATGCCTTTCTTCAGAAGCCAAGTCAGCCTTCATCATGGGCCTGTCCATTAATTGAAGAGACTGTCACTGGGAGCAAGATAAAGCCAGATTTTTATCCAGGAGTGAATTAGTATTATTATTTTATGTCTCCCCCCCAAACTCCCACCAGCTGCTGATTTGGGTTCTTCCCATCCGTGGGCAGCAAGCACAGAGAAAAAAGACCAGCACGAGAGCCTAACCAACAGCTGAGTACCCGCTCTACACACTAGTCTGGAACAGCAGTATTGACATCACCCAGCAGCTTACAGAAATGCAGAATTTCCGGCCTCCCCAGATTCACTGAATTGGAATATGCAGTTAACAAGATCCCTAGCCAACTTTTCAAAGCTTGAGAAATATTGACCATACTCTTGTATGTAGAAGGCATTGTTTTACAGAGTCAATACAACGCAACTGACCATCTTAAAAATTTCATTTTCCTCTGAATTTGGATGAATTCTATTAACGCTAAGATGTGAGTAGTGAGTTAGCTCTGAGGGTGTCTCAGTCAGTGTTCAAATGAGGCGAGTATATGATTACCTGATAACTTGATGACTTCACAAAGATGTGAAGTTTTAAGGAGGAAGTTAGCAGAGTTTTAAAAGTAATAGTATCCAACTTAGGAAGAAAAGTAGTTCTTTGGTGTTTTCCCCCAGGTCAAAGTTTTCCTATGCATACTTACTTGATTCCATGTGTTGAATGTGAGCAGTGATATTTTCCCAGTTCGAGTTCATCTAACATTTCTGAGTTCTTACTATATACAGAATTTTGTGATACTGCTACGAGGTTTCAAAAATAACTAAGATACAGTCTTTACCTTCAAGACACTTATATGACAGAAGAGAAGATAGCTTCCAACAGTTAAATTCTAAATAAGTGAAAGAGTATAGACAAAACACAGAAACCCCAGAGGCGGGGGCAAGCAAGGAAGGATAGAAACACCCAGGAGGGAAGCACACTGCCTGTAGACCTTGAAAGATGGTGGCAAGAAGCCAAGAGGGTAGGAGATATGCAGGGGTGACAAGGGCATTCCAGGCTTAGGAGAGCATATGAGGAACATGGAATACAAACACAGACTCTTTCCTTTCTCCACAGAAAGTAAGCCAGAACTTTGATTTGACTGATAAATTCAATCCTCCTGTGGATACTTATTCCTTATTACCATTTCAATTAGTAGCTGCTTTTATTATAGTTTTTAAAAACAATAACCTTCTATTTGGAAAAAAAAGTAACCCATTACTCTTATAAAACAGGATTAGGAAGATATCAATACTTTTAAATCATCAATTTTAACTTAAAACAATTAACCTAAATAAAAACTTCATCATCTCTTGTAATGGCATCTTAGTCTAGTATTTTTTTAAGTTTTTTAAGTTTTCCTTAAAACATCAATGACATCCTGCATACCTCAAAAAAAATCTCAAATTTTTAAAAATCCAAATAAGCAGCACAGGATTCAATTCATGTATGCATCTAACATACAAGAGTTTGTCCACATGTGAGAGGTTAGTTAGCCAATGATCAGGTTGCTTAGACCTCTTTATGAACATGCATTCTTTGGTGGCTTCCTGGAATTTTTGTTGGGGCATTTCAGCTGAAATGTATTTGGGCTACAAGTAACAGAAACCCCAAGTAAAATGACTTAAGCTTTCTTTGCAATTCTCATAACTTTCTCTTCATGATGAAGATAGCTATAGCATCCGCCAATCATCACTTCCTAACAGGGTAAGGGTCCAAAGTCAGGACATGGTCAGTTGCTGTTGTGTGCTCATTTTTCAAAGAAAGAAAACACTCCCAGAGCTCCCTGCCCAGCAGAGAGAAGCACCTGTGTCTCTTTGTCCAGCATTTTATCAGATGCCCTAGCCTAAGCTACACACTGCAAAGGAATGGAATTAACTATCAACAATCAAGGTTTTTTTTCCTCCTTGGCATTTTGGAGAAGGCCGCCAAACATAAAACTCAAAACCAGAGTTCTGTTTTCTGGGAGAAAGTGGCAGTGTCCATTCAGTGGTATCAATGTTTTACATGGAAGAATCTGTAAGGTTTTTGCCACCAAGTACTTGGATTTCTAAAAATCTGCTAATGGGAGAAGAAATAGAATTTGTCTGGGGTTCTTTAAATAGTCTTGATTTCATGAAATCCTACTTTTATATACCTATACCTCACAACTTACATATTTCTTTTTAAAGATGTTTCATAGACTCAACCAAATGACTGCATCCAGAAACACAAGGTCCTCTTCTAGGGCCCTCTTCATCTCTTTTGCCTTTTTTTTGGTTCCTCCTACATCCCCAGTCAGCTTAACGGCTCCAGTGCTCCAGGGAGGAGAGGAATTCACCCAGCCCAAGTCAGGCCCCATGGGCTTTCCTAGATACATGCCATTTTCCATACAGTTGTCACAATTATAAATTTCTTAGTAAAAATGATAAGCCTCTCTCTTGCTCACTCAAAGGCAAGTGGAGGTAAGTCACTACTTCATAGTGAATAAAACCTTTTCATTTTTAAATAAATTTTAAATTAAATAACCATTTCATTTTAAAATACTGTCCTTAACTTTTTTAAGTTGAGAAGGGCAAGAATGAATAGTACTGAGGATTTCTAGTTGGACTGTGGACAACTTGAAAAAACGTGAGATGTTTGATGTCGCTTGTGCCAACAATTACTTTGATGCTCTGTGTCCTAGAACATGATACTGATACCATCAGTGTTTAAAAGCCTTAGACTCCAATTTAGTACATTATCACTGAAGAAGAAAAGGGGAATTTATTTTTCAAACTTAACAAATTGACATGTTCTAAATCAATGAAAAGTTTTCTGCATGATTCAATATTAACAGTTAATAAAAATCTGTCAATTGGCAGTGGTATAGGACAAAACCTCTTCTGAGGTTGTAAATCACACAGATAGCAGTTCAAGCAGGGCCTGTCATTAGTGTATTAGGGGAAAAAAAATCCATAGATGATGCAAAGTCATTCACAAAACATCTACAGGTCTTTTGTCCTTAAACTCGTAACCCACGTTAAGTATCAAATATCATTCAGCTTTACAAAATATTGCTCAGCACATAGACTTACCAAAAAAAAAAAAAAACTAAAACCAATTTGTGAATGCTTGCTATTTAAGACATCTAGGTCACTAATTGCAAAATCTATAGGAAAGTCTGCACAGCTTCAAAGCCTCAGTTGATCCTATGAGCAGTTCTAAATGAAAAACTGTCTCTATTGCAAGTAAATAAAGCACTTAATGCAGTCTCTGGCTACAATGCTGTTTCTCCGGTGGGTTTTGAAAATGACCTTCCTGTAAGCATCAAGGACTATAACTTTTTAGATAAAGAAACTTGTTCTTGTTTTAAGTCTATGTCAGGTTCATTCCCCTATAGCCCACAGTTTTCAAAAGCAGAAGAAAAAGTAATCCAGAATTTTTTTTTTTTTTTTAAAAAGTCTGTTTCCAGAATGAAGTTCCCTGTCAGCCTGCCTTGGGCCTTAGGTGGAGAAGCAGAGATTAAAGAGTCAGTATTCTTTTTCATGTTTCATCTGCCAGTTTTGTGAATGTAGAAAGAGAACCAGTGGCTACAGCTGAGCACCCAACTGTGGTATTAAGTAGAAAGTGTGATTCTAGCACACCCGCCCTTACTTAAACACACACACACATACACACTCCACTTTAGTGAATTCAAAAATCATTTTTGGGTTTCTAGCAGAAGGCTTCCCTTCTCTGCGCTCTGCAGCCATTGATGAAGGTACCTAAAGGGGGGGTGGTGAGTGGCGCGGCAGATGCGTCCTCATATCGCCATGACGATAATGAAGCTCTTTGTTCAGCTGTGTGAATGTGAAGTGTGGAATCTCCGATGATCTCACCATTTCCTATTTCTTCTATACTTACCTGAATACACCAAGTATTGCAGCTTTTTAATGCATATGCAAACCACTAAAATGTCCTTTTGTGAGACACTCTGCTAAAAGACCGCTTTTGATATGTGTTCTTCATCTCCTCTGCAAACTGCATTCGACTGCTTCCTTCTTTTTGACACACAACTAACTCACTATTTAGACTCTTTGGCTTTGATTTTGTAGAACAGCCCAACAGGAAGAGACCATGTTCTCTTTTTTCCTTCATATTTCTGAAGGCAAACTTGTACTGATTTGTTTTGATTTACTAACAGAATTATGTTCCCACCGCAGACACTGGCTTCCTTTATGTCTTTTCAGTCATCAGTCTATGTCTGTGGACAAAGTTTTCCCAAGGAAAACTGAAATCCCTCTGTTGGGAACGGGGTGCAGGGCTGTGGGTGTGTGCTACAGCAACAAAGCTCATCGGGTTTGGGGAAGAGTGATTATTCTCTACAAGCAGAACATTTCTTGTATGCCAACCACTAAGCTTGAACCAATAGACCAGGTGACATTTTAAAAGCATATTCAATAAAACTTAGCATCCAGTTGAGTTTTTTTTTGGGGGGGCGGGGGAGGGCAGGGGGAGGGAGTGAATGTAAAAGGTCACATGCTCTAAAATGTAAGCACTTTATTTTCTTTGATTGAACAAACTATCTTCTTAGGAGTCAGTAATATTTTGACTAAAAGCCAAAGAGACACTCATGGTTCTCTTAATTGTCAATGAGCAGGGCTGGTACAGCTCAACCAGGAGAGAATTTCAGTCTTCTGTGTTCATCTCTGCTGTATTCTTCTCCCAAGCAGAAGGTCATCTCTGTCCACAGAAGAGCACTGTTTGTAAATCTCAGGTACCTTCACCTTGGAGGATAGGGTGACACTAAGTAGCTTGGTTTTCCTGAGGGCATTAAGAGACAAAGCAACCAGTTACACTCTAGACTAGTAAGGAACATATTCTTGTGTGGTAGTAGAGGGATGTTCAGTCATGTCTGGACCATTCAGATGTGAAAACTAAAAAGAGGCTATTTAAAAATTCAGGATCCTTAAATAAAAACTCATTCCTATCGCATACCCTTAAAGACCTAACTCCAGAGAAGTTACCTTGTGATCAGTGAATTCAGTTGAAGGACACACAGGCTGATCCACCCAAAAATTTTGGACAGCAAAGAAGGAAACTTTGGAATAAACCAAAAAGAAGCCGTTGTATGTTAGGAGTACTTAGACCATATCTCATGGATGTGAAGGTAAAAATATCCACATGTCTATTCCTCTCTGTCTGTTTCCTTCCCTCGATGGTTTGAATTTACTCCTGGGTTCAATAGTTTGATTAGTGTCTCACTCTTTTCTAGGGACAATTAACTATTTTTAAGGACTTCATATCAGATAACTGACATTGTGCTTTATTCTGGTTTTCCCCCACAAAAGGGGTGTTATGAAATTGACAAATATTTTCTCATTTCTCTGTGTTATATTAACTTAAAACTTGAAAATAAAAA